>NW_008705246.1:422747-481163 GCF_000326865.2 Helobdella robusta | reverse complement strand
GTCAAAGATGCATGACAACATTTTGGCGACTGCAGTGAAAAGATTTTATTCATTTATGTTTTTATTTATTTAAGACTCCATACAAATTTACAATTTTTGTTAATATTTTGCTAACAATTTTTGGTGCCTTTCGTTAGTTCTATCCTCTTTGCCCTATGAAGTATGGCTAAGAAGTGCTCAGAAAATGTTAACGAAAACTATAACCTGCATCTGTTACGATGTTAAAATTTTCTTTATTTATTGAAAATTAACTTAACGCACACGATCGCATTCACTGTTTAGTCATTTATTTTACGCGAATTTTTTCGATTCGATCGATAAAATAACTCAATTCATGGCCGTTTACACTTTTCTTCACGTGAAACATCAAGAAGGAAGTAGAAATTATTTAAAAATGAAAATACAAAATGATAACTTTAAAAAATATTTACATACGTATATACAGACTAACATATTTACAGAGAAAAAATATACATATGTACAAAGATTATTGTATATAAAAAACTGAAATATTTACTTTATAAAAAATATATTCATTAATTAAAGTTATTAATTATTTAGTTAAAATAATTAGTTATTACGTAATACATTGTTGTTATTATTCTGACATGCTTAACTTTATTAGGTTGCACGGGCAACTCGATCTGTCAGCAAAGTGTTAATTGTTACGTAACCAACTTCTTTTTTATTAAAGTAAGTTGTTAAGTGATGCTAATTACTTTTATTGATCTTATTTTCATAAGCACATTTGAAAAAATTAAATTTTTTGTTGGTAATCATTCAATTATTGCCTAGTTATTACGTTGCCAATGGATATTTGATTGATGAAAAGTTGGATGTTAAATAATTCTCAGTTATTATTCGTATTCTTTTAAATTTTTCAATACATCAATGCTGTTTATGGTGTTTATGTTTTTGTTTATTATAATTCTAGAATTGGAATGAACACAGCATTGAACTGTCAGGAGGTGGTGCTTAAAATTTGACATGACAGACACCAACTTTATGTCAAGATTATAAAATGATTATAAAGTTGCTTCATGTCAGACGTGTCAATATTCATTTTGATGTAATATAAACAACACCAATGAAACAACAACAACAATGACAACAACGAAAACGTCAATAATAGTAGCAAAATAGATACTATTAAAAATTAATTAAATATTTAATTACTGAGAGTTATTTGAAATCGAATATGTCCAAACTTTAAAAAACGGATTACGTAACAACGATTGTATATTTACTAACAATCTTTTTAATGAGCAAGAATAATAAATTAATAAATCAAGCGACAATAAACTAACAAAAGAAACGTATATAAGCCAATTGATCACCACAATTTAATAAAGTTAAATTATCTTATTAAAACAAGATCAAAATGAAAATCACTTTATAACAATAAAGTCACGTAACAATTAACTTTGTGAAGCCTATGTTAGCAAAGTAACCAACTAAGCAATTACCGCCCAGTGTCACAAATTTTTCTTTGTTATAAACGCTATATATTGAGGATTGTTGTTCTCTATGCATAACAAATCTTAAAACTTGATCCTGTGCAGTCGCAGATTTTCATTTTATAATCTAAATGCTTAATTCGAATAAATTTTTCTAAAAATAATTTATTACTTTTTACTATTAAATTTTACGTTATTTTATAAATTAGTTTATCAACTCAAGCCCATTTTTCACACTCATTTATTTTTTTAAATTTATTTCGTACAATCTACCATCATTTTACATTTTAGCCTTACCTAGATTACACCAGAGTTTAGTAGTTATTTATGAAAGTTGAGCTATCAAATTGAAGTTATACAAAACATGATGTCCTCAAACAACAAGCCTTTTAAAATGCCCACCTCTCACGGACGACGAAATAACGGCGCCCATTCACACAAGAAAGTGAACGCTGAGAAAATGACTGGGTTGATATCAATGCCAGATTTGACACCATCGATTGGAAATTTTCCAAATATATCATCGTCGTTTTCTGTTGTTAACAAAATTAAAACGCACGGAGTTACTGGACCGATAAGTTTGGAGGTACCGAAACCAGAGGAGTTAAAATTAACTGAACAACTTGATATCCTTTTACACAACAATGATATGTATGAAACTCAGGATGAAATAATTAAAAGAATGGATGTTCTTGGAAAAGTAGTTCAGCTTGTAAATATATGGACAAAAGACATGGCTGTTGCAAAGAACATACCAAAGACATCAAATTTAGGAGCTAAGGTTTACACATTTGGATCTTACAGGTTGGGAATTAATGCTAAAGGAGCAGATATGGACATGTTGTGTGTTGTTCCTCGCCATATCAACAGAAATGATTTCTTCGACTCGTTTATGGATATTCTGAAAAAAGAGCCAGGCATAAACGACTTGAGAGGCATCGTGGATGCATTTGTGCCCGTCATTAAGATGACCTTTGATGGTATCGAAATCGACATGTTGTTTTCGAGGTTAGCACTAACAGAAGTTAAAGATACACAAAACTTGAGGGATGACAACATACTGAGGAATCTAGATCAAAAATGTGTCAGGAGCTTAAATGGCTGTAGAAATACCGATGAGATTCTGCATCTGGTTTCGAACATTGACAGTTTCAGAATAACTTTAAGAGCAATCAAATTATGGGCCAAAAAAAGAGGAATATATTCTAATGTTTTGGGATTTTTGGGTGGTGTGTCGTGGGCATTGCTGGTGGCCCGCATCTGCCAACTTTATCCTAATGCTACCCCATCTGTGCTAGTGCACAAATTTTTTTTTGTATTTTCCCAGTGGAAATGGCCACAACCGGTTTTGCTAAAAGAGTGCAAAATGTCTGAAACATTTAGTGTTTGGGATCCAAAGAAAAATCCTTCAGATCGCAGCCACCTTATGCCAATTATAACCCCGTGTTTCCCAAGCCAGAACTCCACGTACAATGTTAGTATATCAACCAGAGCCATAATTATGGATGAATTTGTTAGGGGTTTCAATTTATCTTTGAAGATTTTGAACAAAAATGATGATTGGGAAAACCTATTTAAGCCCAATGACTTCTTCGATATGTACAGACATTTCATTGTTGTAAGGGCCAGCTCTCCCACTGCAGCCACTCACCTGGAATGGTATGGACTAGTTGAATCAAAACTACGTTTCCTGGTGCAAAAACTGGAAGCTAATTCAGTAATAAAGCTGGCACACATCAACACTAAAGGATATTTACCAAAAAGTGATTCTACTGAACAGCATTGCACACAGTGGTTTATAGGTCTGACCTTTTCACAGGCTTCCGTGAATGTCGACCTAACCTACGAGACACTATGTTTCCACGAACAAATAAGATTAGCTCTTGGGCCTAAACTGAAGGAGGGAATGAACCTGGATGTGAAGTATCTTAGAAGAAAGGAGTTGATAAATTATTTGCCAGACAATGTTCTACACACAAAAAGTAAAGGAATCAAGAGAAAACATACGGATGATATGAATATATCAGATTCTTTGTCCCAATCGACATCCACCACTCCACGTGCATCACTGAAGAACAGCATTTCAGCCAGCGAGTCGCCATTACCATTAAGCAACAGTGACATAGGCGCAGCCAGGATCAGTCCACACATAACGAACGAGCAAAGGTACATGCCAGAACCTAAAAGAATGAGATGCAGTGCTAATTCCCATTCAATTGGCCAAATGCCCCAGTTATAGAGATGTTGGAGCTATCAGTCATTTTTATGACATTTTATCGATGATGATAATGATGATAATACATTAATTCACTCGTAATACTCTAATAATTTATAATATTTATAATATTCATGATAATGATTGTAGTAATAGTAGTAAAAGAAAAAGATGACTGTTTTACCATTATTCGCTCTGTACAGTCTTTTTCTTATTTATTTAATTATTACTTTTATGTTCGATTAATATTATTATTTAAAATATTATTATTTTTTGCTTATAGCTTCTTACAGCCCGACCTATGTGTATGTTTCTATTGGGGCATGTACGATGTAAATATGGATTCATGTATTTGATTGGTCAAATGGTTAGATAATTTTTTATATGCTAGCATTTCGATCATAATCAGTGAATAAACTTTTTCAAAATATACTTGTTATATACTTGTTGTCGGGCGCGTAAAACCTATTGATTTATAAATTCAAAGTCGATGATAGCGAATAAAAATTTATCTACACCCATGTTGAAGTGCTCACAAAAGCACCTCCACAAAAAACCAAGCTAATTTAATCAATCATATTTCAAAAAAAAAAAAAAAACATAAAACATAGAAAATGTAATGAAAATAATCACAAAACACCATCTTTTTTGCATAATGCCTGAATAGTTTCCTTGTTTATTTCAGCGATCAAAAAATTTCAGGTTGCATAAATTAGATCAGCCAGCGGCAATATCAGCATTAAACGAATGATTTGAATCTTTTAAACTAAAACGATATTGACACATGTAATTTCATTGAATGAGGCTTTAACATTTTGTTTCACTTGTGACCGGTAATGAAAATGAATATGAAGAGATCAGAAAATATTTTGGCAAAGTTTAAAGATAAATGAATTGCAATAGATTTTTGAATCACCTTCTGTTAGGTTTATTTTTATTCCAGTTTGTGATATTGATAACATTTAATTCCATAGTAAACTTTAGTTTATAATCTTCACTGCTTCAAAGACTATTCAAAATTTATTATACCGATAATTATACAATAACCTAAATAAGTCGTTAAATTTCGATAAAAATTCAACCTTTTTTTGAAAAACAGTAACATTTTCTTAAAATTCAAACCCGGACGCGGCATCAACAATGTCTATTCAACATATTTTTCATTGAGTTAAACAGTGTATATTTTATTCATTGAGTTAAACAATATTATAAATTTTTATTATCAATGTATTATTATTATTATCAATTTATATCGCATCCTATGCATAGCTTCAGGGACGCTTGGATAAGCCATCTGTAATCGTTTCCTAAAAAGTTTGATGTTAGGCTGTTGACAAATAATTGCAGGCAAACCATTCCATAAGGAAAGAGATTTGTAAAACGTACAATATAAGTTGAGGAAGATATGATTGTTGAGATGTATTAAGTAACTTGTATTGAGAAGGGAAATATAATGCGTTTACGTACCGGTAACCAATGTACGATAGTTGAATGAGTGAATCTGCGCTGGTAGATAAATTACTGATATTTATAAAAACTTTTGCAACTCTATTTTGAGCTCTTTGAAGTGAAGTTAAACGGTCGGATGGAAGTCCGTAGAGAAGAGAATTACAATAATCAATACATGATAGTACAAAACATCGATCCTGTGCAAAATCACTTGCAACACACACACGCGATGTACACACAACACACATGTTAGTTGAGCATAATTTTATTTTCATAACACATTATTTAAATTTATTATTTACTAAGGCTGAAAATAATTTAATACAATAGGTAGTTGAGCGCAATAATTCTGCAAAACAAAATTATTATCACAAAGGGTTTTATTTAAACAAATCAAATATAAAAAACCTGGCAATTAATTAAATCAACATTGAATCCAAATAATAAGAAATCTAAATAAATTATTAAAGATGAATAATCTAATAAATTGATTACACACGAGAACGTAATCTGCGAAAAATTTAATGGTTTCTTCTCTGATACAGTAAAAGAGTTCTCAGTGAACAATTCATCAAATAATAATTCATTCGCAAAATATCTGGGTGATTTCCAGACAGATTCATTCTTTTTAACAGAAACAAAGGAAATTGAAATTTACAGTAATATTAAAAACTTCAAAAATTCCAAAAGTTCGGGTAAAGATAATATTTCCAATTTCATTCTTTAAAAAATTAGGCCACACACTTTTGAAACCATTAAAACATTTAATTAACTTGTCTTTGTCATTTAATCTAGTTTTTGGTCCTATAATATCTACTAATTTATTGCATTTCAAAATATCTATTAATGATAATCTAATCGAAAAAACAGAAACAATAAAATTTTTAGGAGTGGCTATCAAATCTGACCTTTCATGGGAAAAGCATATTAGCAATACTCCTCAAAAAATTTCTAAAATAATTGGTGTATTCAGCAAATTAAAATCTATTTACCCGTTTCATATTATTATAATATTGTATTATTCGTTAATTTATCCATATCTAATATATTGTTTGCCTATCTGGGGCAATAGTCCTATTTGTTATTTAGCATTATTATTAAAATGTCAAAGATATTTTTTAAGAATTTTGTTTAACGTAAAAAAATTTGACTACGTCTGCCATCTCTTCAAAGTAAGCAAAATACTTCCAATAAGCAGCTTGTATAAATTTTATTTGATGCTATTTTTTTATAAATTATACAAAATTAATGTTATTACTCGATTTAAATCTAAAAATAATTTTTAATTTTATTTGCCGGTGACAAGAACAAAGATATGCAGTAATAGCACCTTGATATGTGGATTAAAAACTTGGAACAAGCTAGCGTCCAATATACAACAATCGCGTTCCAACTGGAAGTTTAAGTCCGACATGCATAAACTGATAGAAACAGATGCAATTTAAACAATCTTTTCTTTACTCATTTCTGTCTTTTTTGTTTTACGAAACAATATTGTGTTTTTCTTTATTATTTGGACATTAAGAACAAATTTTGTTTTATTAATTAGTTAAATTGACAATTGAACAACATAATTTCTGTTAGTTAAGTTGCCGCACAGCTCTTTTGGGCTTTTGGTTATACTTTAAATAAAAGAAAAATAAATAAATAAAAAAAATAAATAAATAGTGTAATGATGGGAACAAAGTAAATTATCAATAGGCATGTTTTCAACCAAGTTTTACATTTTTGTTAGGTTGGAGCCTGTAGGGAGCAAACATTCATTTATTAACTATCTTATGTATTAATTATTATTAAAGATTATTGCAATTTTCAATGTTACTTAATCTATGTTAGTTTTTATGTCTTTGCTACTTTCTCGATTTCTTTCCATTTTTTTCCTGATAGCTTGTAAAACGAAACAGTTCGAGATTCACGTGGGAATAAAGATAATATTTTATTACGCCTGAATTTTATTTATTTTAACTCACAACAAGGTATCTTGTTAGTAGCAGAAGTTCGTACTAACAAGCCCAAGGCAGTATGTTAGTGTTGGGGCGGGTGCCGAATGGCGATTGAATTGGGCTCTTGAGTTATGTCATTTGAGTAAGCTAGGGATAATTGTTAATAGGAACCAAAAAAATAGCAACTTGAGCGTTATAGTTGAAAGAATCATCAACCATATGAATTATCATCTTTTCGCTTCTAAAACTCAAAACAATTTCGGTTTACCTTATATTAAGAGTAAATTCACTGATGAAGAATATTTGAAATGTTGCGATAATTTTGTAAAAAAAAATTTAGCTCTGGTTAATCAGAATATATAATAATAAAAATTGTAAAACATTCAACAAACATATCGTATAATATTTGGAAAAGAGTTTAAATATTGTAAGACAAACTAATGTAAATTTTTTCCATAAATGATATAACTCACTTTTAAAATATAATTTTATTTAAGCTAAATAGCACAAAGAAGCCATTTAAATTTTTTAAACACAGTAACTCAAAGATTAAAAATTTTCTTGGAATGAAATTTCCACGTTTCTTTAGCACCTGTGTTTAGTTGGGAGGTAGATATTTTATGTAACACGTTCTCAAGTACAGCCTTAATTAAAAATTAAAAACAAATTTTTTTTAGATAAAAACAGTCTATACTACATAAAAAAAATTTTTTTACAACTTAAATAATAAATAACGCTCAATATTTTTGAATTTTGAGGTTAGTGTAATAATTTCTTAGAAGGTTATTAAACTACTTTAATATTTAAAATCTGCACTCAGCGGTAAAATTAGGAAACGATTTTAAAAAAATTTATCGATATTTTACTAAAATTAATTTATATTGTCCATTAAATAGGGGAATGGAGATTTCGGATAATCATGAACAATCACGTTACAATTGCCCCAAACACGCTGTAGAAGTGCTGTATATTTGCAAACCATGTCGTCAGCCCATTTGTCTGCACTGCCATGTTAATGACCACAACACGCACGAATTAATGCTAGCATGTCTTGAAGCTAGCAAAAACAAAAGGTTTTTAGAAAAATATGCTCAATTAGCAGAAACGGAAATAAAGAACGTTGATGAGAATATTGAAAGATTGATACCCTATACAGAAAATGCGAATAGTGTATTTGAAGAGATACAAGCATATTATTCTCGAGAAATGGAAAAATTTGAGAATGAAGAAATTCTTAAAAGCTTAACATCATTCCGCAATGATAGAACCAAACTTAAAAATATATATATAGATTGTAAAATTAAAAGACGTAACGTGAATTTTCTGGTAGAGAATGAAACTAGGGAATTGGATATACAGTTGACAGGGAAATTTGAGCGGAATATTTATCACGTTAATTACCAGAATATGGAATCAAACCTGGCGTCTTTTCGAAAAATTCTTCGAAATTCCATTATAATCACAGGTATTTATATGTCAACTACGTTTATAAATTTAAATAATGTAAAAAAAATTTTAAAATTACATCTGTTTTTAAGAGTTAAGGATAATAACTTTTTGCTTTTTATAAAAAAATAATTGAAAAAGATTTAATAAAAATACAAATAATTAATTTTCAAAGGTTTAAAAGATGATTTTGCATCATTGGTCGACGAGATCTCCTGCGGCTCTCTGGTGACGTGTTTCGCCATCTCCGATTACAAGCTTTATATTTGCACCGGGAACAAACTTTTGATTATAAATGTTATCAAACGCGATGAAGATTTCGTAGAAAAAACTTACGAAGGACTGGAAAATCTGCCAGACATTTTAGTTTATGGGAATAAATTTTACTTTTACCTCTCTAAAAACACTACAGATGTGTTGACACCGAAATACCCGGAATTTAAAAAAGTTAAAAATATTTCTTGTTTTTCCCTGAGCGGTGATACCATAATTGCAGCTCGTCAAACTAATGTTTTAGATGTAGAGATTGAAAGTTGGAAATTAATTTGTATTCAAAATTCAACTAAATCAAACAAAGTTGAATTTACAACAAACGATTATGAGGACAGTGAATTTACACCAAACGATGATGAGTACATTTTGAGTGTTGTCAAACTTCGGAATAAAAATTACGTGATTGCTACTCAAAATGGCTTGGAAATATTTAGCAGATCATGGGATAGATGTATCACATGGGATAGTATTAAAAATTTAAATGGACATGAGCCGCTAACCTCACAGCATAATCATTCAGCAACAATGTGTGAATACGAAACAAATATGACAGCAACAGCCTATTTGTCACTAGATTCATATGACAACATCTATCTGATTAGCAATCATATTGTAGAAAATATTTTCGTACTGGACAATAAATTTAACTTTTTAGCTTATATAAAAACTAAATTTGTTCCAAAAAAAATACAAATAACAAAAGATAACACGCTCTACGTCAGCTACCTCAATGAGCCTCACATTTCCATCTATAAGCTCAACATCTTTGAAAGGTCCGACAACACGAAATCAGATGTTCAAGCAGACCAAACTGAACAAAAAGAAAAAGAAACAGTTCAAGATTGAAGGTCTTTCAAATAAATTGACATTTACCCGTAAATGTAAATATTAATTTTCAAATTTGGTCGCATATTAGACGATAATTTTTCGCTGCCCTTTTTTTAAAAATAACAGTTTGATGTTGCTTTTCTTCTTAATTATTTAACAAAATTTCAAAATCAAATTTTAAAAAATGCAACAGAGCAATAAACTAATGCAATAACTCCAATTTTTACTTGGAGACGGCAAAATTTAACACATAGAGCACCAGAATATGTTAAAATCTTAAGATGTTGTACTAAATAATAATAAGCATATTAAATTTTAATAATTAATCTTTCGTGCCACATAGGCAGTGCCATCCACACCACACGACTCACATACACATAACGTATGCACGCGCAAGCGCCACACCAAATGCGCTTGATGGACTTTGAGTTTCAGACAGGCAGTATTCGAACCATGCCATAGCGCGTAATAGCGTGAATGGTCTACATCAAAGCATGCCTCTTTACATTTCTTTTTTTTTCTTTGGCAAGTTTTATTGAATTGAGAATACCAACACAAGTCCATTCAGTAATGTCGTCTATCTATTTCTTTGCAGGTCTACCAACTTTTTTCTTCTAATCTCTTTTCCTCATTAGTACCATCTTAATCAATCTGTCTTCCCTCATTCCACAAATGTGTCCAAAAAATTCAATTTTGTTTTTCTCTGAATTTTTTTGTCTTCCAAATTGATTTCTAATGGTTTCGTTCTTTACTTTCTGCCTCCAACTGATTCCTAACAAATTTTGGTAACACTTTATCTCAAATTTTTCCAATCTGTCATTGTCTCTTTTCTTTACAGTCCATGTTTCACATGCATAGAGCAAGCTTGGAAAAACGAGCCGTGTCAATAAAAGCGAACCGTATTTAATTACTTTACTTATATAAGAAAAATGACATAAAATGAAAATTAAAATACTTTAATACAAAAATTACTATTAGAAAAAATAATCGGCGATTAAAACGTAATTTTCAAGTTTGTGTATAAAAGAAATAATTTTTAAAAACATAATCAAAAACGAAATAAACTACAAACATATTTGTACTCTCTGTTTATTGTTTACCACATTTTTGCTTTCTTAATGAAGAATTTTATCAATAATACAACTTAATTTCGTGATCTAGATAATTGAATATTTTGTAAGGTATTTCAACACTATAATTCCAGTTCGGAACGCAGATATTTTTGAACTGGAGACCAAAAATTTAAATGGAATCATGATTGAAGGTTCGAACATATTTGGGAACATTTTGCATGTTGTCAAACTCCATGGTGGAAAATACGTGGTTGCTACTCAAGATGGCTTGAACCTATTTTGCAAAGAAAAAAATTAGATATCTGTTAGCTAGGAAAAAATTAAAATTTTAAATAGACAAGAGCCACAAACTTTGCTGTACCACCGTACGGCCAGAATAACTGGGTTCTCTACAGATTCAACAACGTCTTATTTGTCTTTAGATTCATATGACAACGTTTACGTAATTATCAACCACCTGGAGAAAATTATTTCGTTCTTGATGGTAATTTAAACTTTTTATCTGATTTAAAAACTATATTTGTTCCGAAAAAGTTACAAATAACAAAAGATAACAAGCTGTACGTCAGCTACCTCAATGAGCCTCACATTTCCGTCTACAAGCACAACTTCTTTGAAAGGTCAGACAACACGGAATCAGATGTTCAAGCGGACCAAACTGAACAAATAAAAAAAGAATTGCAAGAACTTTCAGAAAATTGAAAGACGTTCAGACAAACTGTTAATGTGCTGAAATTTATTTGTATATATTTCCCATTTTAGCGCAATATAAGTTTTACAATAATTGATTGCAAGCTGTGGTTATAAATAATTTTAAATTATGATTATTTTTTTTATGTCATTTATTCAAATAAATTTCAAAATAAATTCAAGAAAAATAAATGCAATTAAGCGATAAACTAAAACATAATATTTATAATAGAGAGAACGAAAGAATATTTGTCAAAATGTAAAAAAGTAATAAGCTCATAAGCAGCTAACTAGTTTTTATTTTTTAAAATCGTTCATTACTTCATCCATTAATTCATTCATTCAGCACATGACATGATAGATGGTACTTCTACCGACTGAGCTAACTCGGTGACTTTGACATCATATTTTTTATTATAAATTTTGCAAGGAACCTCAACTATACTCAATGAAAAGCAGATAGTTCTTTATTAACAATCAACTATATTGTAACTAATGTTCACTTAGCGTCACGACAATTTATAAGCAATAATGTTTTCATGTTTGTGTTGTAAAGGAAATAATTTTTAAAAATATAATTAAAAACGAAATAAACCTGTTTACCACATTTGGAGGTCCAGTGTTTCATAGAGGCAGTGGTAGTGATTATTTATTACGCAGGTTTCTATCCACGCCAGATGAACATGTGTTCAACCACAACAACAACAACAACAACAATAACGTCAACCACAACTGCAACGCAACAACAACAACTCTGCACAGACCAACCAACTAACGGTAGAAATGTTTTTCCGATGCCAGCAATTGACACCGTTGCCAGCCTAGAGCCGAGAATACATAACATATTCAAAAAGTACAACAATAATGAATATCGAGTAGTTACAGCAGATCCAATCCATCATCACATTCCTACATATCATCCCATCCCTAGAAATCATGGATACATCACAAATCCTCCAGAGCAGTACATTCCTGCTTACTACGACATTTCACAGAACCACATCATCTCCAACCACCTGGCCAGCAACCTCACAAACACAACAACATCCCCTTCAACTTCCAACAACATAACAGTGATAGTCAACATATTGAGCAGATTCGGATCCAGTTCAAAAAACTATGTTTTTTTATATCGGCAGTAGAAGAAGCAGCGTTCATAACGATTTTGAAGTTGATTTTGGTCAGTCAGCCGTCAATAGAATTGAACACATCAATCTCATTTCTCGTAACAGCTTCAACAACCACATTAACTACAATTTTAGTTAAACAAAATCAACAGTAACTATCTAACGTGAACGGAAATAGGGAAAAGAAAAGGTGAAGCAAAGAGGAAGTAGTAATTAAATTCAAACATAGATATAAAAATATGTTTAGTTGTTAGTAATAACAAAACTCCCCCGCAAGACGCGGAGCCATTTAATTAGAAAATTGTTTGTTTTTTGTGTTGAATTTGATTTTTCTACTCTTCTTGGAAGATGTGGTTGTTGATGCTGTTGTCGCTGAAAATGTGGTTGACGCTGTGGCTGTTGGTTCAAATCCTGTTCTAACTTTCATGTGAAGTTAGCCAGCTTCGAGTGATTTCTAGAATAAGATGAGTGGGAGGACGACGAACTATGCTTTGCTTTTCTCTTTTTGTGATGATCTTGCTACTGCTGAACAGGAGAAGAAAAAGAGAAAACTGAAAGTAGAGGATCGTTTCTGTATGAATTGGCTGATGGCATGGCAACATTAGCACATCATTCTGCTGTTCTGATAGTTTTATGTTATTTTCATATTTGCTTAGTTGTAAATAACAACGATGAAATATTTAGTCCCCTACAATATCACTGTGTATTTCGGATGTTACGTGCCAGTTATTTGTCGTCTTCAACAGTACGTTATAGCAAGTGTCCGACCGAAACTAATTGATTGATTGACCTTTAGTCTGAAAAAGTATGCCAATTATCATGCTTCTTTTTAAGTCGTTGATGTCTTTATTATTTTACAGGTTGGTAGGTGCTTTTCATACATAATTTTAAACGGCGACTTTTATTACATAAACACAGAAAAGAACCGGTCACACCAATTCAATTTATTGTGAAAACTTCATGTCACATTTTTGATTTATCATTTAAATGCAATCTATTGCTTACTAAATGGAAAACTGCAAATGTTATTCTTATCCATAAAAAGGGTCCTACCAATTACCCCAGTAACTACAGACCAAATTCTCTCATTAGTTCAAGTTGTAGAGTAATGGAAAAAATGTTTTCTTTTCTTTTAAAAAACAAATTGATCACTAGTTCTCAACACGGTTTATTACCTGCCAGATCCACCTGCTCTAACTTATTACAATATCAGAGTGACTTGATGTCAATTCGTCAAAAAAAAAGAAAGCTGCGAGACCATCTACTTAGATCTCCAAAAGGCCTTTGACTCTGTGTCGTACTCAAAACTTGTTGAAAAATTAAAGTTCTACGGAATGTCTGAAAACTTGCTTTTCTGGTTGACTGACTTTGTATTTCAACGTTCTCAACAAGTCCGAATTCAGAGTAAGCTATCAAGTTCTGTACCTGTTACTAGTGGTGTTCCCCAGAGTAGTGTCCTTTCCTTAGTTTCACCCTATTATTGATATTCATAAACGACGTTGTTGAGTGCATCTCTTAAAAAACGGTTTCAATGTTGCTTGACGCTGATGATATAAAATTATATTGCCGTTCTTCCAACTCAGCTCAACTTCAGCAGGTCATTAACGACATAGTTGCTTGGAGTATCAAATGGCAACTATCTTTTTCTCCAAACAAATATTCTCATTGCTCGTTTCTTCCATCACCAAGATCTGTCCTAATTCCGCATCAATATTCAATTGACCAACAACTTCTAACTCTTAATAACGAATTCAAAGATCTAGGACAACGAATTCAACTTCAATCTTATATGCGACATCACTCACAGGGCTTTTCGTGCACGCCTAATCAATAGATGTTTCACCTCCAGAGATAAAGATCTACTTGCGAAAGATTGTCTGCGGGTGAAAGTAAGATTTAATTTTAGTGTTACAAATGTTTTCAAAAAATTCGGACTGAAACAAAAATGAACAAATGAATAACGATGAAAATAATAATGTCACTATTGCAACGTTGTGACGAATAATTAAGATTGTTATGAAATCACGATAAGAAATATATATATATACTGTTTAATATCTCAGTGATGTCTTATGAAAATTATTATCATTGTTAACTTTTTAACTATAATATGGCTTGTAAGGGTACGACGTTGTTATTGTTATTATAGTTATTTTTATAATTTTTTATTATTGTTGTTGTCAGTTATTTTCCTACATTTTCTTTTTCTTCTTCTTATTATTATTATTAGTACTACTAGTTGTTAAAAAATGGTGGCAATGTTCTTGTCTGTCTACTTACTTCTGAAAGGATTTAATGCGCAAATCGTTGTGCAATTTGAAATTTGAAACGCCCTGTGAACCTTATTCCCGACATTCGAAAAATAACACAAGTAAACCAAACGCTGACAACCTGTTTGAATTTTGCATTTGCTGTTGTTTTTTCTTTCCAGAATCAAATATCTGAATAAAATGAAGGCGGTGACAAGAATTTTCTGCTTCATGTTTTGCATTGGAGTAACTCTCTGCACTGCTGGTTGGTTGGGAGTTTCTGTGTTGAATGATGTTTTGTAGTGACCGATTATTTGAAAATATTAATGTTTAACTATCTTAAATCCTATTTACTGCGTTTATAGTTTATGAAAATTAAATTTTTCCTTATTATTGGTCAATTTTTTAATTTATTTTGATACTTTAAGTTTACAAAAAAACTATAAAAATTGTTTAAAATTTGTCAGAAATTCCTTCAATGATAATTTTATTTTCTATCAAGGTCTGAATGAAAATTGCAGTGTAAGTATCTTTTAAATAATTTTAAATGCTTGTTGAATGAATGTCATGTGCATGCTTTTTTATCTAACGACTTCTATGGAAATTGGCTAGGATGACAACTCGTGCGCATGGAACTTGAAATGCAACCCGGAAACATCCAAATGTGGTTGGTGGTGATGTCCAGCTTTACGTGTTCAATTTATAATTTTGGTGAATTTTTTTAAAACTTGAAACTTTTTCTACATTTTATTATTACAATCAACATGCAGTTTGCAATGACATGGTGTGTCCCAGGGGCTGTCCAGGGGAATATCAGCACGATGAGTATGGCTGTAGAACTTGTCTATGCAAAGGTTACACTTAACATGTTTTTATTGCACTGTTTAGCTTCGTCATTTTACGTCGATTTTACTTTCTAGAAATTTTGAATTTTTGTGACTTTTAATGAATTCAAAGTCAAATTTTATCTTAACAAGAATTATATTTTGATATTTTCACTAGAGTTATATTGAACGCAAATAGCAACAAATTAAATGAAAAAATTTGTGTATGATAGATTTTTTAAATATTTAGAATTGTTACTTTGTACTATAAACTTTAAATTATTTTTGTGGTTCCTACCTCACCCACCCTAATTCTTCATAACGTCATCATGATCGGTGTCGCGTTGAGGCAGGCAAGATATTTAATCAGTGGCGCAAGATAGCTCACCATTTTATACTAAGATATGAACTTTTAGTAGAAAAAGTAGCGAACAACAAACAACTTCAGAAACTTTTCGTTTGGTATTAGCCTATCAACTTAACCTTTATTAAATTATCTAACATTACACTACTAAAACAAACATTACCTAACATTACACAACTAAAACAAAATGTGGTTAGTGCTTCGTTCAACGCTCAGTCTTTTTTATGAGTTATTATTTTTTACCCAGTTGAATTATTACACGACACATGACAAGACACATGCATGCGCGGTCTGTGAAACAATATCACGGACGAATTCCTGAAGCTGTTGCAATTAATGAACAGGTTGCAGTGGCGTTCAGTGCAGGAAATACTGCTTTCTAGGCTTCACCACGGATGAGAATGGATGCGAATCCGTATGCACATGCAATTGTTGGTTTTGACGGTTTTCCAGCATTTTTTAACATACAACAATTTTTTAAATTAAATATGGCATAATTTTTTTTTCCAGCTGAAGAAACTGTTTGCAAAGTTTGTCGATAATTTAATCATAAAAAAAAGTCAGAATTTCATTTCATTCAAAATTAATAATGCCTACTGTTAATAAGAGCTAAAATGAGAACGATACAAACATTGATTAACGATGATACAATGCTTTCCCCATCAGAACATCTGGTGCACCGCTCCTCGCCAATGCAACCCACAGAATGGCAGATGTGGTTAGTTCCGCATTCCTTTGTTTAACGCTTAGTCTTTTTTAACGTGTCATTATAATTAAGTTATGTTTAGTGGCTGAAAGTTGTAGTCAGATTGATCCTATTGATATAATGAAATAAATCTTACTCTAGACCAGGGGTGGGCAAACTTTTTGCTTTGAGGGCTGCATTGAAAACTATTTCACCTTTGAAGGGCCGCATATGTACTTGAAAAGCAATTTTTTTCGACCCGTGGACAATTTTTTAAAATTTGTGGTTCCTTTTTTGGTCATAATGTCTGAATGACGACGTTTTGTATGCGACCAGGGCCTCGTTGGCCGCATAAAATGTCTTCGCAAGCTGCATGCGGCTCGCGATGGGCCGTAATTTGTCCACCCCTGCTCTAGACACCCGCTATTTTGAATCTAATGTGAATTTTGTTTATGTAACTAAAATCATTATCAGTAAATCAAAATAACCGTTTTCAAAATTAAAAAATTATCTGGTAAAAATTTGAGAAAAAAGTCGCTAGTGGATGTTGCCTACGAACGAACCTCTTGAAACGTGCAAAAAATTGTTGGATATTGAGATGTATCATATATTTCAATAAACTTTCATTTATTGAGTGGCAAAATAAAAATCAATTAGTTTTCTAATCTTTAAGTTTTGGTGAATTTAATAAAAGTTTTATATTTTCAGAAATTTTTTGAAGTGAAAATGGGCGAAGCCGATATGAAGCAACCACCAACTAATGATGCAGTCGACAACAATTAATTATTTTACGAAAGTTTGAATTAATTGTCTTTTGATGAAGTGAAAATTGAATTTTGATTGAATGATTTAAAAAATACCTTTTCTGATATATTTTAGATAGTTCCTATTCTCTAACCAGAGATTGAAATTGTTTTTAATTTGGCAGAATTAATTTCTTCACGGTTAGTTGGCTCTAAAATAAATTGTGCATTATAAGGGATTATTTTTGTGTAGAAAAGGTGTATAATATGCAAAATTGTTAAAAGATAGTTTTGTGAAAAAATCATAGAAATAATTTTTTATTTGTTTAAAATCCTCAACTAGTATTTTGTTCATAAAGATAGGAGAGTTCAAAAGTTCTTTTTGTTTATCAATAAAGGTTTTAGATTTTTTCCAAGTAGTTTTAGAATAATGATTTAAAAAGATTTTTAAAATAATTTTTTTAATAAATTTAATATTGTTATTGACAAAATTTTTAATTTTTTTATGTTCTAAATAAACATGTTGCTCATTGTGTTTTTTAAATATTTTAAATAAAAAATTCTTCTTCCTAATTAATGTTTTAATGTTTGGAGTCATCCAGGTTTGGAGTCATTCATTGATTACAAATTTAACTTTGAAAATCAGGTTAAAACTGTATAAGTAAAATAAATGTTACGTTAGAACTTATTTATCAAATCAATTCATCAGTAACCCGCATCTCTAAAAAAAACTCATTTATTGTTCTTACATTTATAGTCGCTGCAATTTAATATCGGATCATGCCAGCAAAACTTCTTTAGAAGAACTTTTTAGCACTCAAAAGAAATATATAAAAATCTTTTCTTAATTAAAAATCCCCCAACAAATTATGACGCCCATCTACGAAATGAACTGTTACAAAGCTTGTCTGTACTTATACGAAAGAGTTTATTGGATTGATAAGATAGATGACCACTTGAAAACAGTTCTTGATAACTCCTAGGAACCAAAATCAACCAGAACCAGTAGTAGCAGGACATTTAAAACACCAATGGAAAACAACAAGATAAACAGTAAAAACTTTTGTTTTTGCGCTCCGAAAACTTGAAACTGCCTTCCTTTTTACCTGAAAATTATCGAGTCTTACAACCTGGTTAAAAGTCAGTTAACTTTGAACGGTCGCTTTTCTATATTAGACTATTTTAATGTACATTTTTAGTTTTTACTATTATTTAACTATTTTCTAAATTGGTTCAATTTAAATTTGATGGCACCTAGAATATAGCATTTTTTGCTAGGAATGTACGTAATTTCATTTTTTGTGGAATAAAATTGTTGGCTGATTTTAATAGAAAGTACAAGATCACAAACGGATGAGAGAAAATCCCACTAAAGTAAACGTTCATGCAAATCTACATAGCGACGATTTCAAACATTTTCCTGCCTATACTTTTCCAACGTTATTTTAATTGTGGCATGGCGAAAATTTTAAACTTAGGGCATTTGTTATTTTAATGTTTAATTTATTATTATTATCATTGTTGTTGTTGTTATTATTATTGTTATTATTTTTTTGAGCATCCAAAGTTAAACTTCGCTAAAACCTGTTTAAATAAAATTTTTGAAGAGTATGGCTGTTGGTTGTTGGTGAATGTTGGCTAGCAGACCGTTCCATGTGGAAGGAAAACTGTAAGAGAAGCTCGGTTGACTATCGATGATTTGTTGACAGGCTGATGCAATTGGACAGGTGATGACGAACGAAAATGACGAGTGGATGAACGAGGACGTATGAGTTGATGAGGATAAGAAGGTTGAGCTGTAAAAAATTTTTTGTAGGTGAGTAGATCTAGTTTATAGATAATTTTTTGGCAAATTGATAGCCAATCTAATTGAATAAGTGAGAGCCCGTTAGGAGAAAGATTACTTCCATTTAGAACAACTTTCGCCTGTCTGTTCTGGACATTTTGAAGAGAGGCTAAATGGTAAGGAGGCAAATCAGATGGAAGGGAATAACAGTAGTCGAGATGTGAAAAGACAAGACGAGCCAGAGCAGACGATATATCAGCTGAAAGTAGATGGCGAATGTAACGGATGGTCCAGATGCAGTACTTGTATGCTCTAATGATATTTTAAACATGAGAGCTGCAAGTGAGAGACGGTTGGAAGTTATACCTAAGATTTCGAGATTGGAAAATTAATGAAGATGTTATTAACAACATTATGAAAATCCCATATTTAATGAATCTTTAACCCTGCCCCAACTGTGAATATATGTAAATAATGAGCGGGAGTAATTGATGCGCAGCCCTGTATAATGACGTGTTTGTTTACTCACAACAAGCTAACTTGAAGTCGATGAATAGATTTGGATATAATTCATAAAAAAAAATTATTTTCGTCAAATCAAATTGATATATTAAATAATTATAAAGTTATAATTTTGGTAAAATATAAATAAATAAATAAAATAACTATTAAAAAATAATTAATTTTATATTTTAAATATTTACCTGATAAGCACGAATTTTATTCTCAAGATAATAAGAAAATAAGTGAACGATGATTAAGTTGGGTCTGATTTTCTTAATGTTCGTTCGAGGAGCTGATTCACGTGAGTTGATGTGATTGCTTCATTCATTACTTGATCACAAAATTCTTTTCTTGAGGAAAATTTTTAAATTTTCAACCCGCTAAGTTAATCAAATAGACAAAAATTCATAATTCAGAAAAAAAAATTAATGCAAGTTGTATTAGAGTTCACTACACAGCACAAAACTTAAATAATAACACAGCCACAGAGCAACAAATAACATGAATAACATACCAACACTAATTCATAAACAACAACAAATCTCTACAAACAAACAAACAGCCAAACAATCTACTAATACCATCCAACCCAACATCCAGAACCTATAAGAAATGACTCCACCCTTCAAGCAGTTTTTCAAAAGATGGACAGTGGATCGATAAATAACATTTATCATCTCCAAAAGCAAAACGCCAGCACGACTGTCCTTGAATTCAACGCCACCAGACCTCAGAGTGGAAGTTCATTAGGAAAGCACAGAAGAGCGTTCGTTTGCTTGCTGGTTGCGATGGTCTGCCTCGTGTTAATGTATTTCCTAAGGCAGCCTTGCAATCCTAACAAATACAAGGAAGATGATGGTAACATTGCTGTTGCAGTTGAGTGAGTGAGTGAGTGAGTGAGTGAGTGAGTGAGTGAGTGAGTGAGTGAGTGAGTGAGTGAGTGAGTGAGTGAGTGAGTGAGTGAGTGAGTGAGTGAGTGAGTGAGTGAGTGAGTGAGTGAGTGAGTGAGTAAATAGAAGGATAAATGAATGAATAAATAATAAATTGATTATTGAATTAATGAATGAACAAGAGAGTGGACAAACAAATAAATGAATGAATAAACGAACAAATGAATAAAGGAAAGAACGCACAAACAAAATAAGTGTGATGTTGCGTGGTTGAAATTGGTTTACAAAACAGTTTTTAAAATTTCTACCATTGTGCAATGGTGTAGCGGTTAAGGTGTTTGGCAATTATAGTTGTAATTATTGTTATAATTATTATAATGATAATGATAGCGGAGATATATGGATGATTTGTTGGATTGGAAGATGTATGCTAGGTGAGTGTGCTCATTGATTTGGTTCGCTTTGCTGTAGTTGTTGATGTTGTTGTTGTTGTTGATGTTGTATATGTTGTTGGGGGAGAAGTTGTTGTTGTTGATGTTGTATACGTTGTTGATGTTGTTGTTGTTGTTGTTGGGGGAGAAGTTGTTGTTGTTGATGTTGTATACGTTGTTGATGTTGTTGTTGTTGTTGTATATGTTGTTGGTGGAAAGTTGTTGCTGTTAATGTTGTATACGTTGTTGTTGATGTTGTTGTTGTTGCTGCTGATGTGGTATATGTTGTTGATGTTGTTGTTGTATATGATGTTGTATATGTTGTTGGTGGGAAGGTGTTTGGCATTGTTAATGCTGCGCCCGGGTTCGAATGTAATGAAATCCAGCCTGTCACGTACAAAAAGTGTCTGATACGTTGATTCACGCGTATTTATACACTGTGTGTTTGTTGTAATTGTAGTAATGAGACTTATTCGCTTGCCATGGCTCTTTATAAATCGACATTATTATAATTTTTATTATTAATTGTAATTTGCCGTCGTAATTCAACTTGAAATACTCATTGAAACAAATGAACACCCGGTGGATGTTGGCAGCATTCCTACTGCCATCAGCACCTGCCCCCTCCCAATCGTCATCATCGTCGTCATCATACTCAACAACTTCCTCATCGTCGTCGTCGTCGTCACGTGATTCAGCCTACAGAACAACAATAAGAATCTCGAAAACAGGAACAACGATTGAAATGACGAAGGTGAATGGCGCTGGTTCAAAAAAAATCGGTAAGAAGTTCATTCATTCATTCATTTATTTATTCATTCATTCAATTTTTCATTCATTCATTCATTCATTCGTTAATTCGTCTCAGAATTTCTAGTGGATAAAATAAGCCCACCCCGTAAAACATTTTTTCTATCATTGAATAACAATAATAATAATAATAGATGAAATAACCGCTACTGACCTGACACATGCAAAAGCACTAATGTGAATAGAGCATGTAGACAGTTAATATTGTTCCGAAAGGTGTTCCGAAGAACGAGAGATCGATGCAACTGGTCTAGAGACATTGCAAGTGGCCTAAAGACGCTGGGAGTAGAGATACAAGATGTCTGAAAAATTTTTCATTATAATTAACTATCTTCGGGTTATTTATTTTTTTATTTGTCGGTTTTCAAGTCTGCATTATATTATTTATAATTATTTCGTTTTTATTATACATATCTTTGTTAGTTATGTATAATGAATATATTTATGATAATAAATATATTTATGATAATAAATATATTTAAAAAATATTTGAAGGATATTTTATGCGAGCCACACAAATTAGATTAACATAGTAATCATAATTTTGAATACCAGTAAAATTATGAATATCGGTCTTATAAGGTTTGAATAAAAAAAATGCAAAAATATAATAAAAAAAAAATAAAACCTTAATCATTAGGTTGTTGGAAATGTAAATGAAATTCAAAAAGATAACAAAACAAAAAGTATCTGAAATCATTTTAGGATGGCAATAAAAATAAATTTCTCTGAAAATTGGTGCAGTCGAATTTGAATGAAAATTAAATTAATACACATTAGCATTTCCATTTTAAATTGAGCTTACTAAAGAACCAACCAACCGATCTATTTACCTAACAAACAGCAAACATGAGAAGCAGACTCTTCGCAATTAAAGCTTCCAGTTACCCATCGGAGGGATGGGAAATCTGCCTCCTTAATGGTGCGAGCCATTTTCCAAATATTTAATATTTTCCAGGAACCGCAATTAAATTTCTTTTTTAAAGGGTAAGCAGAAAAGGTATTCAAATTTTTTTTCTACAGAAATTATGTTTACTGAAAACATATAAATACAAATACAAAATGTGTGCATTAAATTTAAATTTTAAAATTAAAAATATTTATTTTATACAATAATTCTTTAAAATTTTGCGAATAATTGGCGACAATATTTGTCAATAATTGGTTAGTTAATACTGATCGATGTTTGGATTTCCTGAATTCTAGTCTCTCATATCTGCGGCCCATAATTTAAAAAACATTTGAAACTTATGGGACAAGAGCGATAATAATTTTTTTAAATATATTAAAACAACACTGGTTCATTTCTTGATAGCCACAAATATTTCTTTAAAGAGCCGCACGTGGCTTGCAAGCCAACTTTTAATTTTTTAGATGCAGTCAACATTCACGCACCACTTTTTAGCATGCATCTGCGTTGCTAAATTTTAGTCAAACACCAGATCCAAGTTTCCATCAACATCCGATTCCTTTTTAGTTTTGCTTTGTATTCATTTTGAATTTGCGACGTTTTGTCTACATCCAATGTCCTAAATCTCCTTAGTCGAATAAATAAATAAACAAAACGAAACATGTCTTGTTTGGATGTGTGACCGCGGTTTAAAATTGGTGAAAAAATTGTACATTGATTTAATTATGTTTGGTCCAATGGTTAAGGTGCCTTTTATTGTTGATGCAGTGCTCGGGTTCGAATGTAATGAGACCCCCGCCGGTCACATGCAAAAGTGCCTGATACGTTGATTTACGTGTATTAATTAATACACTGTGGGTTTGTTGTAATAACTTTGAGAAATATCTAAAAATATTAATAATTATAGCACTCTTTTCCAAAACTTAAAACCGCAAGAAAAAATTGTTGAAAAAACGCCATGACCATCTGGTAAGTCGGAACAAAAAAGTCTTCAGTTTCCTACAAAATCTGCTTAGGTAAAATCCAGGCTGCCTAAAAATGTAGCAACCCATTCCAAAACTGTACCAACAACTGCAAAACATTGTTTGCCAGCAGACGGACGAGTTTGAGGAACATTTTAAAACATTCAATTCCTAAGAACAGAACGTAATGTCCAACAATGCAACAAAACCGGCTTAAGAATGCATTTGTTAATTAAATAGAGAAAGGCAATTTCATTTACAGATTTGTGGACCAAGGTAGCAATTTCAGACAATATACGCTTGGAAACTGGTAACCAGTGTAGCGCTCTTGGTGAAGGAACAACACGTTCAAACCACGGACCGCCATTAACTATGTTCGCGGCCAGATTCTGAATTTATTGAAACCTGGATATCAGCCTGTCGGACACACCGTAAAAAGACTATTGCAATTATAGCTCCAAAAAAAAGAAGAATTTTTAGTAACTTTTAATTTCTTATAAAAATAAAGCACCACTTTTTAACATGCATCTGCCTGTTAAATTCAAATCAAACACCCACCCAAGTTTCCAGCAACAGAACAATAATTTATTTTAACCCCACTTAAAGTGGCCGGGTTCAGGCCAAACTTACCCAACTGGTAGAAACTTGGTTTCATTTGTCTTCAATTAAAATAAAGTATACCAAACTTCAATTATTTTAATTTTTTGTTAGATGAAATGCTTTAAAAATCTTGAAGCAAAAACTTAAACGTGGTTTATACTAAAAAACAATTAAAATAAAAACAATAAAAAAAAAACAAAACAATGAAAATGTTGATGACTTTTCTAGATAACTGGAGTGATCAAACGCCATTGTTAGTAATTGAACTACAACCTCTCGCAGACCTTTTCTTTTTCTTCTTTCTCGTGCCTTATCCTTTCAGGATATTGGCGACCATCGATCTAAACAAAACCCGATCTTTAACGCTTTGTAAGAATTGAAATGTGGCGATATTCAACAAGTGACACAAGGACTTCACAAATGTTATTCGTTGTTGACCGCGATCTCCTTTTCCTGCAATCTTTCCAGTAGTTGTTAGATTTTCCATTCTTTCCTTCCGCATGATGTCACTGAAAAACTTCAACTGCCATGGTAGGACTATCTGTATTAATTTCCTCTTTTCATAACCGAACTGTTTTAATAAATCCTCATTCGAAGTATGAGAAGTCCAACTAATTTTATAATTTTTCTCAAAGAAACATTTCAGCAGCGTGACACCCTAACAATTTTAATTTTGTTGATATTCTGAATTTACTGTCGGTGAAGATGTTTTTCATTGTAGAATATGCATCTTTTGTCAAAGCTATTCTTCTTTTGATATCCATATCACATTTACAACCTGAGTTAATCAAACATTCGAGGTAATTGAAGCTGTTGACTTGTTTAACCTGTTTACCCTTAATGATTTTATGGAGCAGATCGGAGCGGTTTTGCTTTTACTGATAACCATGCACTCTGTTTTGTTGATGTTAATTTGCAAGCTTTTTCTTAAACTTTCAAAAACCAGTTTGGAAAAAATGGTTTGCAGTTTTTCCATCGGATCTGCTATAAGAGCTGTATCATCAACATGTCTTATATTGCTAACATTCACGCCTTCAATGTATATTCCAGGAGGTAGATCTTCTACTTTTTCATGATGATCTCACTATAGAGATTGTACAATGTACAGGTCTGCTGGAAAGAATACACAGCTTTGCCTTACACCTTTTTTTATTTCGACAAAACTAGTCATCTTATCACCAACTTTCATAGCTGTTTTTTGTTCCCAATAGAGGTTTTTGATAACTCTCGAGTCTTTTTCATCAATGTCCAAATTTTCCAATATTTTCTTAAGCTCCACCTGCTTCACGCTATCAAAAGCTTTGGAGTAATCGACAAAACATGTAAACAAGTCTTTCTTCATTTCAATCGCTCGTTCACTGATCATTCGTAGCATGAAGATAGCGTTTCTTGTGCCACAATCCTCTACAAAACCAAATTGGACATTTGAAATTTTTGATCTGATTTTGCTTCGTGCTCTCATCATCAGAATTTTCAAGAGAAGTTTTGTAAGATGACTCATCAAGCTGATTGTTCAATGTAGTTCACATTCCGTTGCATTAGGTTTTTTAGGCAGCGCAATAATTAATGACTTGGATAGATCTTCAGGAATTTCGCCGCTGTTCTAAATCTCATTCAAAACTTCTGTCACTTTTTCAATGGCAAATTCATCAAAACATTTAATTTCTTCAACAACTTTCTCATCTGGACCTGGCACTTTATTTGATTTCATTTTGGAAAGAGCGGCACGAACTTCAGATCAAAGACCTTTGGTCCTTCTGCCTCTTTTTTAATAGAGGCTTTTCATCCTGGATATTATTAAAAAAATCGTTAATGTATTTAGTCCATCTTTCAAGTACTTTTTCTTTCTCTAAGATTACTTCACCGGATTTAGCTTTAATGCTTCCATTAACGGTACAAGCACTTCTTATAGTGATTTCTTTGATGTTTTTATACATTGCATTTGTAATACTGTTTTTGATCTTTTCAATTATTTCGCACCTGTCATTTAACCATTTTTCAGCTAAATTAAAAACAAGAATAAATAAAATAATAAAACCCATCAGCTCATTATTCACCAACAATTTAATACCTGCAATAAAAGGTGAGTAGAAGCCTTAGAAGGTCAATTGGATGTTATTTTCAATAAATTATTTTTGAACTGTTACTGTTTGTTTATCATTAAATCCGAGTTGAAAAACGCGAATTTGGACTACGGATTAACAAATCTCTACTGCTTAAGTATTTTTTAAACCTTGATTGGTTGTGTAGAAGAGATCCTGAAACTTGAAGTCTACAACGATGTCGACTTGAGGGAAGGGTGTTATCTTATTTACAAAAGGGGGTGCAGCCTGGGGGCGGTAAATTTTTAAACTCACCTTTGCAGAAATTACTGAAAAATTGATAAATTACTAAAATCTTGAATTTAAATTCAGCGAAGACAAAAGTTTATTATTACAAATGCAAAGCAATAAAAATCGGACTATATTAAAATTGACCGTTTAAAAGTTTAAAATAGCATTTCACAAAGCAAAGCAGTTTTGAGTAGTCAAGCAAGTAGTTGATGTCACCGTTAATATGTTATTAATTATTTTTTTATACTACTACTAAAGATAATTTTTAATAATAATAATATTCTCTTTATGATTGTCGCCATCCAGTATGTAATCATTTTTTCATATTCTTTTGTAATTGCTGTAAAAAAATTTGGCTGACATTTCTGTAATAAAATATTACAAAAAATTAAATCAAAACATTGTAATTATTCATGAATAATAAAAATAATAATAACTATAATATTAACACTAGTAATAATAACAATTTTTTTTAAATAATCATATATTAATTATCATTATTTTTATTATCATTATTATTATTATGTGTTCAGCTGTGGATCGATTGCTGCCCTGGCAAGGTATGCAGAACGTCATAATAAAATTCTATCTGAGATCATTAATTGGTTAAAGACATGTTGCCAAGAGGACTGCCTGATATTCACAGATATCGAGTCAGAGGGGGTTTAACCAATATCGCAACTGTTCAATTCCCTCTGTCCAGACGTCGCCATCTGCGCAACCGCAAAATTGAAATTATCGAGTTAATGGTGTGCCAGGAAACAAATCTGCTAAAATCAAGAAACTACAAACTATCGAAATACGTAAATAGTTTGAATTTATGTCTGAACGCTGATTTTATGAACTGTTTAATTTTTCTAAAAACATTTGAAATAACTCCGATAAGCTTTTTCATGGCCGATTTCATTTATTAACAAATTAATAGACTCTGTAATTAGATCGACCTATGCCATTTATTGCGATAGGAACACTTCATAACCAATCTGAATACATAACCGTTTTTCACTTGTCCTAGACAATGAGCATTGTGGTTTTTATTGAAAGGTTTCAGTTAACTTTTGGGTTTTTAGTCCCTGTTTGAATTAAGAACATCAATGATAAACCTTATCATGATAATAATAATAATTAAATGTTTCCGTTGAAGATTTATAGACAATCGATCATGTCTTTTTTTACTAAAATCTGTTTCATTTTTTACTATACTGGTCAACAAAAGTTTAAAAATTTCAACTACCAAAGTCTCAAAAATGTGCTGTGATGAAACCGTTGCTAAAAAATTATGGCCTAGCAAACAACATTGAGGCCAACTATACACCTATCTCAAATCTCACTTTTATCACAAAATTTATTTTCAAAATTATCGCTCATTAGCTCCTTACCTACCTAACCAAAAATTTACTACTTCCAACAGTTCTATCGGTTTTTCGTCGAGCACACTGAACAGAGAGACAATTTTGGAAATAGTTTCATACGTCTGTAATGCCGTTAATGTTAGAAACATTACGTTGCTGGCACAACTTGATGTGTTTGAAATGGTGGATCACCAGACTTTGTTGAAACGTCTGGCTGTATCTTATGGTACCAGCGGAGATATTCTTAGGTTGTTTCAACCATATTTAATAGACAGATCTCAAGTTTACAGCTATGGTAGAGATGACTCAGGAACGGCTTAATTAACTTGCAATGTCCTACAGGGTTCAGCCTTTGGCCCACTTTTGTAGATTAGGCACACCACAGACATCATCAACTTCGCTAAGTTTTTGTTTGTCATTGACGATATTCATCACTACCTGCTTCAGATCACAGACATGTGTCTAACGCAGTGAGCCATATCGGTGACTGTGTATTAATATAAAGCGCAATATGTGTAGTTGGGAACTCGAATAGTCTCAGAATCTTAATTATAAAAATCTAGTAACAAATTTGAAAGTCCTTCAGATCTTTGTATATCTATGGCCTACCATGTAACTCAGCTCTGCCAGCAATCTTTCTATAAACTCCACAAAATACGATCTATCAGGCATTATTTAACAGTTGAATCAACAAAAGCACCCTTTTGTAGTTTCATCTGCCGTTGAATCAGCTACTGCAATGTGATAGCGTATGGCATCAATTGATCTATTTGTGATTATATGCAGCCCGTTTTGAACGTAATGGGTAGACTGGTTTATGGATGTTAAAAATTTGACTCCATTTCAGCATTTAGTCTTTAGATTATTTAAATAAGCTGCTTAAGTTTATATCAGGAATTGCCAAACGGAGTCTTGAAATCTTTCAACATGGATGATATGGGTCTTCCAATGTCTAGTTCATCTCGCATTGAAAAAATGTGATTTTTAGTATCATTGGCACAAATCCGAAGTGCATTGAAGAAGTTCTGCACCATCAGTCGATAAGTATACATTGGGCGTCTCCCGCACAATTTATTCAGCATATTAGAGCGAAACTAGCTTTTCGGAAGTTTTTTAGAAGAAGCGCTCTATAAAAATTTTGCAATACAATACGAAAAATAAAATCGATAATAATAATGATAACAATAACAATAATTAAACAAATGGGATAATAATGACAACACTAACTATTTATTGCAAAACTTCAACCAGAACCACGTTCCTTTCATGACCTCGTTGAACTTTGGCGCCATTTTTATATAGATCGCAGAATAACAAAAGATGCTAAATATTAAAAGTATGTGGGCAATTATGGTTAAGTGCATAAAGATGTCAACATTCAAGTGGAAGAACAAAAGTGAAAAAATATTCAAGTTGTTCCAGGGAAGTAAGAGGATGATGAAGGTGAGTGCGACAGCTGTCAACATTTTCGCTTGCTGCGGGGTCGAAATTGGTTGTTTGTTGTTTTGTTGTTGATGATGTTTTGTTGATGTTATATTGTATTATTGCTGATGATGCCATTGTTTTGTTCATGTTTTTTTGTTGATGTTGTTGCTCTCGTTGTTGGTGAGGTTAGTCACACGACACGCGAGACTCTCTATGCAATCGAACCTGGTCGTTGGCCAGTTGTGTCAGGTATCTCGATCGTTGCACCATCGAACAGCCCAATTTTATTTTTATTATTCTATAACGATATTCATCTTGAATTTAAAAAAAAAAACATTCAAAAAACACTTCACCTGTTTATCTTTCAGTTCGTCGGAACCCTCATCATCAGCAGCAGACAAATTGTGACTACCGGCGTTCGTTGCAACGTTATTCTTCTGATTAAGCTTCCACCAAATGCAGCCATGCGTGACTGCCAGGACGAGGACGGGCAGGTAGTACTCGAAGAGGCCCACACAAATTAAATACGCCCTCACGAACGTAGGGTTGGAGCCGTATAACGAACAAAAATTTTGACACGTGTACCAGTTTTTTTGAAGTCTGACAATGATGATGGTGATGATGATGGTGATGACGATGATGATAATGGTGATGACGATGTTAATGATGATGATGTTTGATATAATGACGATGAAAATCATTAGCATAAAACATTTCACGATATAATAACTTTGTAAAAAACAAAATGCCGACTAACCCACTCATGAAAATGTAGGGCAGCGCGAAGAAGATGGCCAGACCCCAGATAAGCCCACATACGAGCATGGCGTTCTTCTGCTTTGGGCTGCATTCAATGGTTGGATTCATGACCGCCTTGCACTTGTAGCAACTCATCACCACTATCGTGAAGGATGTCACCATTAGCAAGGTCGACTTTTCGTTCAAAGATATGATTTGGAAAAATAAAATTCAGTAGGAACATTTTTTTAAATTTTAACATATTAAATAAGGAAATTATAAATTATAATGAAATTATCATGAATAAGCTAGACCTTTGGCAATAATAAAAATTAAGAAAACAATTTTATTTGAAAAATTTGAAACCTTCGAAAATTCAAATTGTAAATAAGAACAAACAGATTGATGCACTGACTTGAAAAAATTGCTCGGTCTTACAAACAAACCACCCAGCAGTCCAGTTCGCCCTGTTTGCCACGGCAACGTAGTAGAAAAGAAACGACATGAAGACTATCATCAACCCGGCAATGCTGTGATTTGTTATTAGGATGCTAATTGTCGTCTTCCTTGTGACGATGATGGCGTAGAATAAAAAGGAACTGGCAGTGACGCAGAAGATGAACAGGAGGATGTAGATGACAAGGTAGAATATTTTTGAAGCTGGAGCGAAAAAATCTGATCTCGGATCTGGCACGAACTCGGTGGTGTCACAATTTGGTAGGGTGGTTATGTTGAGGTAGTAGTCAAATGATTCCATGTCGTGTCGTGTTGTTAAAAGGGTCAAATAATATAAAATTAGAACTAGTTTATTAACCGATGATTTTTAATAAATTAAATATGTCGAAATATTATTTCAAAATATATTTGCAACACGAAAACCTTTTATGTGGTTCTAGTTAAAAACTTTTGACTAATAACAAAAGGTATATATATATATATATATATATATATATATATATATATATATATATATATAGTGCATATGTATGTATTATATACATGCGTGGGAAGGCAGTAATAAACACCCGTTAGTTTGTTGTTGTCGCACCATCACCATGAATATAGCGACACAATTTAATTGGCAACAAACATGTTAACAACAACAAAAATAGAAAACGATGGAATTCGCAAAAACAAAAACAGCAACAGCCAGCAAGTATATCGTCTTCAAAGCGAACCATTAACGACGGCAATATTAAAAACACATGTAGAGACCTATACATGTACAGTACAATCATCCACCATCATAACAACATTTGAAACACACAGGCACTTGCACATACAAACACGCACACACTCACACACACACACATGTATTCGTATATAAATATATATCTGTATTTATATTTATCTATTCATCTTTCCATATTTTACGTATTTGCAAAAATTATTTGGGAAAATGATCCTAAAATTATTTAAATAATTTACATTTCTATCACACATCCGAATAATATGCAACTTCACCCCTAGTCCACACTGTATTCACATAATCATAATTTTAAGACTTTAAACACCATATATATATTTATATTTAGACGAATTTTCTTAATATGGAATGTCCGATTATATCTAATTTTGGATTGGATGAAATCTTTAAGATGGAAAAATTAAGAAAAAAAAAAAAAAAAATATGTTTGAGGTGTCTTTTGATGAAAGTCTTTTCCTGATATGTAGATTGGGTGCCGACTTGATAGTTTTGATTGCGCTGACAAAGGTTGTATGTGGTAGTTTTAATTGGTGGTAGTAGAGGATGGATGACGTGGCTGTTGTTATTTTCTACTTTCTTGAACAGTCTTGAATCGAGTGTGTTGAATATCTGAGTGACGTAGGATATGATGCAGGTAGATAGTTGAAGCGAATTAGTTTTTTGATGAGAGATTGTAGTTGCTGAAGTTGTTGTTGTGTAGCAAAACCGGACCAGGAGTGAGCTGCATATTTGATGATGAGTGATTCAGTGATGTCAAATTATTTGATGCCTCTGAGACCATGTGAGCGGAGTGTTTTGAGTGCGGGAAATGTTTGAAAGCCTTTTGTGATAGTGTTATAGGTGCTATATATTGAAAATGAAAACCTTCTTATCATTTTAACCTATAGCAAAATTCATAATTTTTCATTAATCTGAATAAAAACATTTTAAGAAAAATTTTGTATGCGTAAATTTTTGCGTTAAATGATGAAAATTAACGATAAAAGTTTTATTTAATTTGGATCAACGGTTTTGAAAGAAATTGAAAAATATGTATATATATATATATATATATATATATATAGGCTGGAAGGAAGCTATTATTGATCCAATATTTGATAAAATTTACCGAATTTTTTTTTAGTCTTTATTATTGCAGCTCTGACATACGCAGAACCACTTACAATGTTACAGAGATGTTATCTATATATCTTTTATTATGTTCTTCATATCTTCAACCATTGATTTGAAGCAGCCATCTTCGCCGCAAAGGCTGTTTATCCTTTTCACACGACGCAGACCTGTATTTTACGAGATGTTTGACTCAGCAAGCATTTGAACCACTGAGCCATTTCGCCGGCCAAAATGCGACAACTTACGTCGTCTACCCATTTACCAGCCTCGAAAGGATGGACGGCTGGGTTGGCCGGGGGTCGGCTACCCTGATAAAACTGTAAAAACTGCAAAATTAGAACCCGGGTCGTGGGTGTGATAGACGGTCACGCTTACCACTTGGCCACGAGACCCCTTTTAGCTTCTAACTCGCGAAAAAAAGGCAAAATTCGTTGTTAAAAAATTCAAAAAAGTTAAAAATTTGCTAGATTTTATTAATTATTATATATATATATATATATATATATAATATATATACAATTATTTATAAAGATCACTGCGTTTTCGGCATTATTCAACTTGTAGTTGAGTTTCTCAATTTTTTTAACGAGACTTTTATCATCTTGATGAAGTTTATTAAAGTTAAATAAAAAAACTGTTTTTGTTAGTTTATTAAGATTAAATAAAAAACTTTATGCAGGTTTTTGTGTAGGATGTGCACCTGCATTGACCAATCAATTGTACACTATCAAATATTTGCAAAAATTAATTTATTTGTCAATTAAGCAAAAATTAAAATTATTTTACAAAACAAGACAAAAGCACTTTTCAAAATAATAATGTTTCGCACAAACCAAAAATCAACATTGAAACTTTTATAAAAATAATGATTATCGGGAAGATTCCTTCAAGTACATAGATTGAAAGCTCCTGATGGCACAAGTTTTTGCAGCAGAATTTCTTGTGCTAATCCTTCGTCCATTTGTTGAGCCAAATTTATGCCTGTGTAAGTGTGTTCGTGCTGTGTGTAAGAGTAAGTGTAGGTAGGTAGATAAGTAGTGTGCACTTTGCCGGTAATTTATTTTATCTTTTAGAGAATTTGTTTCGTAAATATACGTATTCAATTTTGAATAGAATATAAAATCTCACATTAATATAATGTTTGAAGTTGCATTATTTCATTCTTTAAAATTAATATTGTTATAACTGGCCGGTCGACGACGGGTTCGTTTATCCCAGTGGAAAAAAGTGACACGAAGTAACTTTTAAACTATCGTTTTATTTATTTACAAATCAATTAATAATGCTAATCAGTTAATTAATAATCAACGTTAATTAATTTGACCATGTCACAAGCTTAATTAAAATTAATGTTCAGAAACTATCAAATTAACGTTCAGAAACTATCGCTTTCCGAATCACAATTCACTTACGTATATCGCAAATACAATAAAAATACAACGTAGTCAAACATCAAATATCGCTTTCGAGATTAACAACATTAACAATCAATCAATCCTATTCGATATCCTGCACGTTTTTATATACCCGTTAACAATATTGTTACAACGGTCGCAAATATAGAGGCGCTACGAGAACTCATACAGTTCGAGAAGGAATCAATCAATCAATCAATTAGCTTATAAAGCGCTATTTCTGCGATGTTCAACAGCGCTCCTCAATGAATTTTGAAAACAGATGGGTCTTGAGATCCGCTCTGAACTTCGCAAGTGATGGAGAAGTAGTCAGAGAAGTAGAGAGTTCCAGAGAAAAGGACCAGAAAAAGCAAAAGCAGATTTGGCAAAAGAGTGTTTGGAACTAGAACCTTCTGACAGCGAGATATCTAGGACGTTCAAGAAGCGTCGGTAAAATGGGTATATAAAGACACGCGAGGTATTGAATAGGATTGATTGATTGTTAGTGTCGAATTTTGATTCGGAAAATGAGTTTCTAAACTTTTATATGATAGTTTGTGAACGTTAATTTTTATCTAACATTGATTAACTGATTATTGATTAGCATTGATTATTATTAATTTGTAAATAAATAAAACGATGGTTTAAAAGTTATTTCGCATCGCTATTTTCCGTTGGGATTAAACGAACCCGTCGTCAAGCGGGCTGTTATAACTATATTAATAACATTTCTACGAAATTTCTGAAGCCATGTACTTGACGGTGTTGCCAGTGGCGGATTTAGGAGGGTACCGGGAGGGCACCCGTTTCAAACAATTTTTTTTTAAATTTAAAAATTCTTGTCAAATAATTTTTTTTAAATCTTGGCCTCCCCCGTCGGAGTTGTCTAGATACGCCACTGAGTGTTAAAGGTGAAAAATGACGGCTGTTTTTCTATTGATTTGAGTTTGTTTTTCTAGATATATAGGCGTTCAAAACATAAAAAATAGAAAAAAAAATTGATCTCGCAGTACAGCACAGTACACGATCTGTTGGAAGCATCCTGCATGGTTGTGTCGGCACCCAACGACAACAATAATTCGACCATTTCCAGTTGGCTCTCCTGCATATGTTTGCGTGCATTATATTGTTGTTACATAAACAATTCATCTGACATAAAACATTCAACAATTATTTTAAGAACATCAACAACCAAATAAACGATCATCAAGAAGAAAAATTAAGTTACACTTTAACAATACAAAGATATGAACAGTACAAACAATAGCAACACAAAAAATCACTTTAGAAACCTTAACAGCTAAGTGCAATGGAGTTTCCTTAAAGATTCGTGACCTTGAATTGATAAAAGTCACCAATGAGTTAAAGTAGATTGGCAATGTAGCATTGTCATTTAAATGGCATGAAGAATTTGAATTTATGTCGTTGCTGATGTGTTTCTTGCTGATGTTGCTGATATAGTTGTTGCTGATATTGTTAATGTTGTTGTTGATAATGTTGTTGATGTTGTTAAAGTTGTTGTTGATGTTGTTAATGTTGTTGTTGATGTTGTTGTTGATGTTGTTGTTGATGTTGTTAATTTGGTCTTGGATTTTGTTAAAGTTGTTGATGTTGTTAATGTTGTTGTTGATGTTGTTAATGTTGTCGTTGATTTTGTTAAAGTTGTTGATGTTGTTAATGTTGTTGTTGATGTTGTTGTTGTCGGTGTTGGTGGTAGTGTCACCGTTATCAATTTTGTTCTTACAAAAATTAATGTTTTTGAAAGTTACGCATTCATAGCATTCTTCATTATTTTTAGAAACATTCATAACACGGTGGTTAATAATAACGTTATTATTATTATTACTATTATTATTATTATTAATGTTATTACCGTTATTACGTATGTTATTATTTTTATGACTGTTGTTAATGGTGACGTCAGAGCAATAAAACTTTTTGTTGTTAATGTTGTTTGCAGAAATTCTGTTTTGTGTAAAGTTGGAGATTAAATCGATGATGCACGTACGGAAGGCACAGCCTTCTATGTTGCAATGGATGAGGTCATGATGGGACCAAAGAACATTATCACATAGATCATGCAACGGCTGCTGTGTTTGTTGGTGCTTTTGTTGATGGAAATGTCGATGTTGAGTTTGTTTAACATCATGTTGAACTTGTGTCAACTGTGTTTGTACCATATTGTGGAGCTCGCATTGTTTATATTCAGGAAGTTCCCACTGCTGAAGGCACTGATGATGTTGGAAAAACAGACGATGGAAATGAAGATGCAGCAGGTAGATGATGGACCGACATGAGCCCGCCTGTGCTGACGTGTGTATGGCTTGTCTACCACCAATGTCGTCTTCATGGTACATGTCGATCTGCAACAATAAAATTGTAAGTTCTTAACACATTTAGTGGTGAATGGTCCAACTCATAGAGATGGTAATACAATTGATTTGATGATGCCACAGAACATGGTGGATGGGTCGTCGCAGTGTTCCAAGACGTGAGGCACGACTCTAGCCTGAAGTCAACATACTAGTCTTGAGAGACGACCAGATGACTTTAAGGCCTTCTTTTTAGCTGCAGACACAATGCTGAAATATTTTTTGAAAAGTTCAGGCTATCAGAAATATGTCTCAACATGTTACACCACCATTTTTTCTAAGTTTCTGTTGAAGAGTTTCCGGTTTCTCAGACGTGACCCAGAGCAAGTTGTAGCTGTGTTTGAGAACTTCCATAATATATTATAACTTGTCCACTTGTGGTTTCAACTTGTGTTCTTATGGAACTTCTGGAACAACTTCTATCATTTATTTCACTGGATAAATGTATCATTTAAATCAGGTTGTTTTTCATCAAGGTAAAATCAGCTTTTACTATGTTTATATTAAAAAAACCTGGTCTGGATTCAAGTTATTGTGGTGTTGTTGCAAGTTATTGTCCTAGGTCTCATCAGCCGTTTCTGTCAAAAACAATTAAGAAATTTGCTTTGAATCAACGGATGTTTCATGTTTCCATCAAATGAGGAATTAAAAACAGATGCAGGAATGTCCCCTGAAGGATGTGCTTGTTTCATAGTTGCAGCATTTGTGCCATAAGTTATGATTGTTGTAACAGTTTATTGTACGGCATTAGTTGTAGAGTTCTGAGTAAAATGTCCTCAAGAGCTAGCCTTAGATCAGCCACAATGTGGTTGCTTAGTATTAGATTAAAATGTGGAATTTATTGCTGTCTAAAGTTTGTTCAGCTTCCTCAGTTGCAGTGTTAAGAAATAAACTGAAGACATAGTTACTTAATGTGGCTTATGCATCTTCTGAGAAATAATGAGAAGGAAAGAATACTAACAACAATAATTCAAATAAAATGAATTACAAAAAAGTAATGCCACTAACGTGTATTGTAAAATATCAAATTTTAATAATCAAGAAGAATCACAAAAAAAAAAATATTATTTGGATATAAGAGATGATGAACACAGCTGACCTGACATCTGGTAAAAAGAAGATTAGCAACAGGTACATGATTGAAACGTAGTGCATCCATGAATGCAGTTGTACCACAACTATCGACCATGTCACCTGCATATGAGCATCGATTCAACAGCAGCTCCAACACCTCCAAGTGACCATGCAAACCTGATCGATTAATATAAAACTAAAATTACTCTATCACAATTTTTTTAGTCCATTTTATTCACAAAAAAGTGAAAGAGTCAGCCTAGCAATAAATGCTTATCTAGGGTTGACTCCCATAAAACAATAAATAACAAAATATAGACATATATTATTAGAATGAATTTGTCTCTTAAATTGACCATTTACAAAATTTCTAACAACCAACCCTTCACAAAAACAATGTAAATATTAACTTCATCATCAACGATAACAAACAATCTTACATGCAGTATGCAGAGGTGTTCTCTTGTTTCTTGTTTGATTGGCAGCTAACATGGGATTACAATTGAGCAAGTACTTCACAATTTCTACATTGTTCTCCCTACATACACATATCCATTCATAAAATAAACTTGTGAAGATTTATTCAATTTAATGCTAATTAATCAAAATGTAAATATTTATATACTTTGTAAATATTTAATTGACAAACACACATACAACACACTACATATTAATGTGTAGAATAATATGGTACAACCTTACAGTTAACAAGTGTCAAAGTTATAAATAAAAAACTTCACGAACTAATTTCTTGCAATTTTGTTTTAATCTTTTAGAGCAACAACAAACATACATGGTTGATTGGAACAACTATTTGATTGAAAACATGCACGAATATTAGATATTTGTGCTAGAAATTTTTTTGCAAACAAAACTGTATTTACTATCTTAAACATGTTTTTGATATCACTAGTGAAAGATAATTTAAGTAACTAACGAGAACATTGAAAACATTTAAGTCAATCAATGAAATAGTGAAAAAAGAATGGCCAAAAATGAAATTATAAAAATAAGAAAGAACTTATATTACTAAAAACTAGGTTTTTTAAAATTAAAGATAAAAAGAAAGAATAAAATTCATAATGTTTTTCACATATCAAGTCGACCTGACAGCAAGATGTAGGCAGTTCCATCCATCTTTGTTGACCAGCTGCAAGTTACTTCCATGCTCCACCAGCCTCTCAACAATCTTCAGTTCGTTTTTTGTGCATGCTAACATCAGCGGTGTCCTATCAACAATTACTTAATTAATTATTAATTAATATATAAATAATAAAACATCAAAATATATAACTGAAGAAAGACTCAGGTTAATTTTGAATCTAAAAAATTAAATGAAAAGCATTTTGATTTACGAACCAATCACCTCTTTTCAACGAGTTGACGTCAACATTTTCTTCCAAGAGGTATTCAACGCACTGCAACTTGCAATGAACGACGGCCTCGTGCAATGGCGACTTGCCGATCTGATTTTTCTTTTCTAATACGGCTGGACCAAACTTTTCTTTGCACCACTGAAGTTTCAGTACATCGCCATTTTTACAGGCCTGGATCGCGGCGGTCTCGCTCAATTTCGGCATTATGACCTTAAAAAGAGGCTTCACTTCAAACTACTAATAACTAATTTATTAGCAGTAATTAGATAATTTTTTAATTAGCATCATATCACGGAATAACAATATATAAATCAATTAGTAGTCATGTCAGTCCCGTACTTAATTCATAAAACAAGATCGACCTTTTTAATGATTTTAATTAAATTTATACATAAAGTAGCTCACAAAATAGCATCAAAACCACTTGATAACATTTTCGTATTAATTCGGTTCTGATTTGTTGATTTGTTTTGAAATTACATTACTATATTTTTGTATAAGTTCACTTTTCTATCTTATAATCCAAGTACTGTTGTCATGGAGATATATAAGCTATGTCAACAAAATTAAAATGTTGCCTTTTCAAAATTTGTTCAACTTTCTTTTTTTAAATGTAAAGTATTTTTTTAAACTAACTCATTTTATAATTTTAATAAGTATCAAATATTATCATTATAACATAAAGCCGAACTCGAGGACACGGAATAATAAAATAAACTAAGAACAAGAAAAAAGAATTTTTCAGCATATGGTTTGGTAAATTTGGTCGCGTAGATTGAAAAGTTCAAGTTTTGTGGTTTGAATTTCGACGTTATGGTAAAAGAAATTTTACATTCAAATATTTCGTTTTAAAATTTTCATGGTGTACCAACTACATGTGTTTCCTAACTGCCTAGGAGCTGATAGGAGTGCCAGCATTTCTCCTTATTATTGGGACGATGTATGTTATTTGTATTAATATTAAAATTAAATTAATCAAACTGTTATACTTATCTTTATATTAATAACTTTACTGTTATCAAAATAAACGTATTATCACAACTTTTATGAGCAACCTTTATATATTTGTTTGTTTATTTATTTGTTTATTTATTTATTCATTCATTTATTTATATAAGCTATTTACCACTGACTGACTAATTCATCACAAGATCTCCAAAACCAGGCATTAGATTGAATTCAAATTTTACATAACAATTCATTTTGGAACATATTAAGACAGAGTTTACATATTAAGACGTAACTCATTAAGAACGGATTTTACTTAGAGAACGTTGTCGTAGTTGTTTCTAAATTTACCGAGATGTTAATTATTGAATTGTCAAATATATATACAAATCTTATTAAATTATTCTAACGATATCAAACATGGTTAAATAATGACAAAACGTGTTTAGCTTGAATTTACATGTTCGGCTTAAGCTGCTGCGTTATTTATTAGCCCACTGATGGACAATGCCTTAAAATGTGTGAGCAAGTATAGTGTCTTGAGCAATTGAGAAGTCAATGGCACATACACATGCAATGTTGTACGTCCGCACACAGTCGGCGCTTCTTAACATGCATGATATTTGCACGAGCACACAGAACACAAATTATTTCTTAATTAGTTCTCATAGATGTAAACAACACACAGTGTATGTGAACACATGTGAATTCTCTCCATGCATATCCCATGCATTGCGTATGACTGGTGGGGATCTGCCGCATATCGTGCATTTATTTATCACACGTGGTACTCAAGCCAGATAACCAACTATTTTTTTAAATTTTTGTTAATTTTATAATTCTTTTTTTAATCAAATCGGCAAAACACGAAACTACACAAGAAAGGTCTTGCAGTTGTTTCAGCTAACTTTTCGACCAGTTTTATCACGTTATCTCACTTAATCTTATCACAACTTGATTTTATTTTAGAATTATCAACTTTAAACTAGATGTTGATTAAACTAAACTCGATGTCAATAACTAAATTCCATTTCGATTAATTTCAGTTAAAGAATTTTGATTTTAAATTATTTCAAATGAAAATCAACTCTGTGATTTGCATCATACATTACATTTTATTGATACATTTTCAAAATTAAAATGTAAATAACAAGTTAAAATGAGCTTTCTATTTTAATAACGTATTTTTGAATAACGGCGGAAAAACAAAAGTTCCACACGTACACATACGACTTGGTCAGACCTGGATAAAATTTGCTCACTAGTCAAAGACGCAGCAGAGATCGCCAGATATTTTTGACTTTTAAGCCACTTTAACCTACGACAATAAATTTTCAATGCAGAATTTATAAACGGCAAAACATTATATCACTATAACTATAGCAACGAAGTTTCGCATCCGTAATGGCAAGCTGGCTATTTCTTTTAAACGATATTTAACTAAACATTTTCTGATTTAATGAAGAGTTGATTTCAATTGCTGGCAACATTAACTTGAAAAAGCAACCGCGGGAAAAATTTTTATAAAATCAAAATGGAATTCCGATTCGATTTTTAAGCAATCGAACTTTCGACAACCGTACCATCACTGATAAACACACGTTATAACTGACATTTTCTGTTTTCATCCAACCAAATATTGAAATCAATTTATATTTTAGATATATAAAGGACATATTTATCAAGTGAGCCAAGCATCTTTTTCCTTCTACTTTGTTTTTGAACTGTTTTGAGTGTTGATCGTATAAAATTTAAAATCATAACGTTTGATGATATCAAATATTGGAACTATTCAATCGCTTGCTGGGAGCTCGCCGAAAATTTTGAAAACTTGAAACAAAGTTGAAAATAGTTTGAAACATTAAAAATATTGAAACTACCTAATTGTTCCAAGGGTGCCCATGGGAAATTAGTGTACATACGTGTATTGAATTTGTCATGAGCCATATGTACGGAGTTTTGGCACAAAATGAAATTTTGATTAGATTGAACCTAATATTAAATAGAAGCGAGAAGCTTTGGAATACGTTCGAACGAAGCTGCTTGCACCGAGATAAAAAAATAATTAATTTTCTGGCAGGGGAATAGTTGCATCGTTTCGAAATTGTTTCTCCGTTCCAAGAAATATTTTCGGAATAATTGCATTATTGCATGTTGTTGTTTGTTCAATTATTCATCAATGTTAAAATTTCATATTTTCTCGTGAGCACACAAGCGCTAATATTTTTTAGCTCGTGAAGTATGAACCATCAACCACATGGAGTAAAAAGTACCAAAAGAACACTTCTTAGTAACAATTTTGTTATAAAAATTTAATTAATAAATTAACAAGGCTTCAAAAGTTATTTGTTGAATGCAAGACAGCAGTTTATTTTAACGTCTTTCCATTTAATTTTTTAGCAACTATAAAAACATAAAAGACAAATTGTATCATTACTTTAAGAAATAAGAATTAAAAAAATAAATATGAAATGCTATAAATTGGAAATAGAAAAAGTATGATATTTATTACTTGCTTTAGAAGTTTAAGTAAGATAATTTGTCTGGAATACGAAATGTTCAATGTTCGACTGCATATTTTTGTGTATTTCATGAATCTTGCACACTAAATAAGTTAAAAGGACACGAGGTGTTTGTATCACTCGAAAGAGTTGGTTTCACTGAGTTAAAGAGGTGTTTATTATTCCTTCTTGTTTTCCAGCGTTTTCGGTTTTAACATTCAAAATGTGGTAGTCGTTCGTGCTGAAATTTCTGATGTGGAATCTATCTTTATGTATTGATATATAAGTATTTCAACAGTGTAACAAGATTGCTAGCACCAGCTGGAGGAAAAATACAAATATTGCCAAAATTTTGATAATATAATATTTTAATAACTTTATTATATTTATTCAACAAGGATTATGAAAAAAATTCTACCAAAGAAATAAAAAAGTTATTTGAAGAATTGGAAGAACTTTTATATTCTGATCAAACAAGTAAATTCCAAGAGAACAAAAACAATCTTTACGTTGAGTGTCGAGACTGGCTAGAACTTTTTCCACATTTTCGGTACGCAGATATATATTTTAACTTTCTCTTATTAAAACATTTTTTGAGTTTTAGCCACAGAAGTGAATGCAAGTTGTTTTAATTTGCTTTAGAATCACAGGGCATAGTTTGGGAGCTACTAATGAACTGGGCTATTCGGTGCACTCCTCACGTGATGTGCCAGATGAATCGGTGCTTCAGTTTGAAATTAATGATGAAAATCATTTGACTGATGCACGAGATTATGATTTTTTTAATATTTCGACAAATGACAAGTTGAGGTATTTACTATTCACGCTACAAAATTTTTGTTCAATTCAAATGATTGTAATAGGTTAACTAAGATTTTGATATCATTTGACAAAGGTACAATTCTCTGACAATTTTTGGTTCCAAAATAACATTAAACCCTCCATTATTATCAAATTTGAATGAGAACAGTGGATGGTCTGCCGTTGATGGCATCAATCGCGGCATCAAGTATGACGGGAAGTTGTTAGCTCTAGGTGTTGATGAAATTTTATATGCAGAGGGAAATTATGAAGAGGTGATCGTTCTTGATTATAAAGACAGGTCTTATTTTCATATCTCTTGATACGTTTAATTTTAACTAAATGAAATTATTTTTAAATATAATTTTACTATTTCTGTTTGTTGAAAGAATTTTTTTGTCTGATGCTAGTCGACGTCATTCAGTATCTTGTTCAGAATGTTTTCAATATTTTATCAACTGCGTGTTCCTTACACTCTACAAACAGTTTTTCAAATGAAATTTTCAGGAAGAGAGATTCAAAGAAAAGTTTACTTTTGTTGTTATCTGCAGCAGTTTTTTCTTCATCGCTGTCAGGATCATCGCCACCAACGACACTTTCCCATGAGATGATTGCTTACGACGTGCTTTCAGAACTCTGGAATAATGTTTGATTATATTGTTTCTGTTTATTTTTAATGCTTAAATTTCAGAAGACTTTAAAATGTAATTTTATTTTTTGATTAACTGAAGAAATTTATGCGTCGTTCAGCTGTTTAAAGAAAAATATCCCGATGCTTCGGCATAATAATTGATAAGTCCAATCATTATTAAGTCCAGGCGAAAAGAATGTGACTTAGTTACTTCAAAGTGTAGAGCAATGAGATTTGAAAATTGGAGAGTAAACATCGGACTGAGTTTAAAAATCATGAAGTTGAAATTTTATTGAACGTTGTTATAAATGAGAATTCGGGATGGAAATGGGAATGACACAAGAAATCGGATGGTAATTGGTAACAAATTGCAATTCCTACTCATCTCTATCTTTTTTCCTTTAGTGATATGAGTCCATGGATGGGAAGTCTCCGAACAGTTTACTGCTATTTATAAATAACGCAGCAGTAGTGGTTTAGGAGTAAGCCGTGTTGTGTTAATTTTACGTGGTGGCATTTGAATAAAATTTTTCGAATTAATTTTTTCTTTACAGGTAGCAAGAACTTGTTCCATTATTTCTCATGTGACGCTTAAAATCATTAACACAGGCATGTAATAATATAATTTAAAGTTAAAACCTAATTGGGACATAAATTTTTATGAAAATTAATTTTTTTGTAATATTTTTAAAATGGCCATTCAATTATAATAAACAACGCACTTCTCAAAACTTGATAAATAGCAAAAGGTCTGCGCAATTTGAAATGCCCAAAACATGCAAGAAAGTTAACGTTGTTTGTTCAAAGGAGAAATTGCATGGGTGTCTGATAAAGATGTTTTTGTGCGCTAAGTTTTTATTTGCATACGCGCTCCTAGAACAATCCTGTCCTTATTGACATTAATTTGTATTTTAATTATTCGAACCTAATGCTTTTTTGTTTAGCTCATGAATGTTGTGATTAGTTTTTGTCGTTTGGTTTTTTTAACGAATCTCATGTGGAAAATAAATTGTGACCCAAATGACCATCCATGCCTCTCTCACAGTTATTTTAACTGTTATGTCAATTTAATACAGCGGTTCTCAACCTTCTAAATGCTGCGACTCATGGTGTGGCAACCCCCAACAAAAAAATTATGTTCGCTTATAAGCTTAAGCAACCATAATTAATTAATCCAGAAAGCTTTCAAACTTTGTTTCAACAAATTTTTATTAAATTTGTAACATGCAAGGCATAATACGATGAAAATAAAGGAATAAATATAGAAAGTATTAGTTACATTTTGTAGAAGTAAAATAAAGTAATATAAAAAATTGTTGGTGATAATATGTAGGTAAAATGACAATATAAATTATTTATAAATGGTAATATAACTGAAAATATAATGATGGTGAGAAAATGAAAATTTAAAATAAAGATAAAGGTGATTTAGAATGAAAAATAATTTTTAAACACGAGGTGGTTGATTTAAATTGAGGTAAATGAAACAATATACTATTGAATTAATAGAAGAAAATATAACAATATAAAAAGGTTGAGCATTCACGATAAATATAGGTACTTTTTTGATTTGTATAACCGACGTATGAGAGTTTGAGGTGTTTTTTAAAATTATTAGCAGCTAGCGAGTATTAAAAAATGAATGTTATCAATATTTTACATAAATGATTGCGTTTCATAAATTATTATAAAGTTCGACAAAATCTTTTATTTTGTTCCAGAAAAATTTCAAAATTAACAGTCAGTATGAAAAATTTATTGAATTTCCCAACTCAAAATGAACAAAATTTTTATTGCAGGCACGCATAATCTACTTTTAAAAAGTTCTGAAAAATTATACAATAACGCATTAAAAGAGTGACAAAAATCAATGCTCCTGGTGGCCCTAGATGACTCCTGGCAAGTGATCATTCGATCTCCAACGGGGTGGCGACACACCGGTTGAGCGAGAACCGCTGATTTCGTACAATATTCATTTGATTGTAGGCTGCATTGTAGTATTTATTCGATTGATTATAAATCAATTTTATAAGTGATTAATTTTTAAATATTTTAAATTGATTAGTTTCAAGCAAACAGAAAAAACTGTTGAATGACTTAAACTTTAAACAGCACCCTTCAATACAAAACTCAAGGCAAGCTTCTGGCAATAAAAGTGTTCACGATAAGGTAATTTTTCAATACATTTTCCATTTTAAATATAAATGGCACAAATAAGACAACTGCTGCGTTTGTTGGATCTTATTTGTATTTTATTCTCTAATTGAATGCATACTCTAACCGGTGGTTAATTATTTATAGATTTTCCGCCAAACATCTGCATTAAGAGGAAAAATTTTGCCAGCACGTGTTCCAGCAGCCAGGTCGACTGACCATGCATTAATAGTTGCTGGTACTTCACTTCAAAAAAAGTTGCACAGTTTTAACAAGTGTGAAAATATTTTGTTTTTGTTTATTTATTTTTTTTAAATAATCAAATTTTAAATATTTGAAATTTGTTATTGAAAAATTATGTTCTTTCATAAAGGGATCACGGCACGTCTTCTTCATCGACATCAGCGTCATTGTCGTCATCATCTTCCAGAAGACCAACGGGTTGCTCACAACGTGAAACAGACCGACTGACTAATAGATCACATCAACGACATAAGAAAGTGCAGATCCATTTAAATTTGTTTCATTTATGTCTATCCATTTCCGCACAAGTATCGAGTTTTAACAATGGTGTTTATTTTTTTAAGCTCCATTCTGAGGAATTATCGCATGTAGAGAAGGCATCAAAAGAGCATCGCATGGCCACAATAGTCGAGAACAACCTGCTGACATTCACTGCTCACAACATTGACAGCTCTTCTGCTGGTGGATTGGTGAATGAGAGCTCATTTGATGTGAAAAATAGTCAAAATAATTCTTTCACTGACTCTGTTATTTCAAAAAATCTTTTTAAGCATTCTAATAGGTCTAATACAGATATCAATATTAATACTAAGATGTTCATTGCCGATAAGAACAGCGAGTGCAGAAACAATGCATTAAACATTTGCAACAAAGCTTCTTCCATCATTTCATCGACCGATGAAACGAATGATACTTTGATTCTAAGCCATGTGAGCCATATTTTGTTTTTTATGTAAAAAAATTGTTTTGTTCTAAAATATTTTAGAAAAAAATTTTTTATTTGTTTTTTTTTATTACTTCACTCTAAGTTAAAAATTTTAAAAGGGTTTTAACGAAAGATGATGTATTTTGAACTGGATAGCTGTTTAAGGTTTATTATGCAGTTCAAAATTTCTAAATTAACACAGGGTGTTTTGCAATCATCTAGCTCTTCATCGAATGATTCTGATAAAAATGACAGCGTAAAGACCAGATATATACCAAAAAAGCTGCATAATTCAATTCAAAAGTCTTCAAATGACAGCCAGAATAACTCTCGCCATATTTATATTAAGCTACCACAGCTTGGAAACATCATAAAAACAAAACTGCACTCAGAAGACGCACGCGTCTCACAGAAGGCACGAGAGCTCTTGCAGCGGCAGTACCAACTTCACGTACAGGAACATTCCAAATTCATGCAGCCTCTCAAACCGCACGACAACAATGACAAAACAGCAAATGGGCCAACCGTTCATGGCGGCAGACCGAGAACCATGCAAACTCTGGTAATGGCATATACATATTTTACATTCTTTATATATATTACAATCCTATTTTTCCCATATTTGAATGAATGTTTATTAATATTTTATTGTAAATTTTAGAACAGCTAAATAAAAATTAAAAAATAAAAATCCAATCCAGTTTATTAGTTCGTTTTGTATAATGCAATTCCTGCGACACGAACGTTTGACGAAATGACAAGTCATTTTGATATTTTTATTGACTGCCATGTTCATATAGTTCAATCTTGGCTTCAAATTTTTTTATTTGTTGTTTGGCTTTCGAAAGACATATGCATTTTTTTCGGTCTGTATTAATTATACAATAATTTATTTGAGTAAATTAGTTGAAAAAATTTTCTGCTACCATTTCATTTCGATTTATAAATTAGTATCATTTGATTAATGTTTATTTGTCTTGCAAGCGTTTCACTTTCCAAAGTTCATTTCAAATTTTAAAAATTTCAGCAAAGTTGATAGTGAGCAATAACTATTTATAAATTGTAATAAGTGTTACTGCTTATTTAGGAGCGGATGGAGAGAAAGTCTCAGAAAAGTGGTAAATCAAAGACTCTGATCATCGTCCCATGCAACTTCATGATTGCCACCAGATCATTACAAACAAACAAAGATGCGGCAAATCTGGTGAACCAACCGAAATATGTGAGAAAAATTAAACCTCAATCGTCCAATCAGTTTCTTCAATCAAGCCACCGAGATGAAGAATTGCTCCTACCTTGCATTGAAAACAACAACCATTCCCACCTTCAGCACCAACAAGTAGCACAACTCCATTCACCAGAGAACATGCACCGTGGCTTTCATGAGCTATCTCGAAGCCAGCATCGCAACGAAAGGCTTCCAGTCAATAAACATTTTAAAAAGTCAGACTATCTTACTACTCAAGATGAAAATCTACGTGACTTTGGAGCCATTCATGATATTAGGTTGAGAGCAAATGCTTACATTAGCAAACCATTTTTTTCGAGCCGTCAGAATCTCGATATTTCCGGTGCAAATCATCTAAGTATGTTTGCTATTTTATAACTTAGTTTAATTTTGCGCAAAACTTACTTTTTTAGTTTATATAAAATCTTTTCAAAACGTAAATTATTTATTTTTACCTCAGATAAGCCTCGACTTGTAGAAACGAGTAAAAAAAATAATATGTCTAATTTACTGGAACCTCTCAAAGGTACTCCACATGTCATCTTCGTTTTTATGTTTTATCAACTCATTTTTTTATGAAACTGTTTGCAGATTATTTTTCTCTAAGATGTTCTTTGATACAAATATTTAAAAATGAGCCCATTGTAAAGTTCTCATAAGTCTTTAGCTCTGTTATATTTATTTGTTTGTTTTAATTATTTTCATATTTTACTATTGAAAAATAGCAAAACTCAACATAGATTTATGGTAATATTTAATTTGTATTCAGTTGGTCGCCAAATGTCGTATGTTAGCGACCTGTCCTTCCAACATCTGGAAAGTAAGTTGGCTGCTGTCCGTTAAACTCATAAATTCGCTTATCATATTTGCAACCATTCGCAACATCATATTATCCTTTCTCTTTTGATGTTAATATTTTTTAATCGCACGTAATGTTTACATAGTTACTAAATCTACACTATTCAAAACATTTGGCAACTTTTTGAATTTTTGTAATGCATTTAGTGAGGTTTGAAATCTAAAATGATTCTATGATTGATAGGAACAAGCGGCAAGTTCAACGAGCCGAAATCAATAACCGGCAAGAGTTATTCAATCAGGTAGAGACACTGTCTGATACTCAAGTTTTTTATTACGCCACTTTTTTTACAAAAAAAATTGTTTTTTTTGTTTTCAATCGCTAGAAAATTTGTGTTGTATATTAAGCAGCGGTATCGAGCGACTTTCGTTATTAAAACTAACAATATTTTAAATTTCATGGAATCGTGGATTAAAATAACACAAGATAATTTATTAGGTTTGAAATTTTGAGTATTGCATTTGATCAGCGAAACTTGAAATACCGTTTTTGAAAAAAAAAATGAGCTATCTCATTTAAGAATCTCACTCGTGCTAAGCCGTTTCAAATTATTTATTCCTTATATTATTGCCAGCCATTTTATATTAACTAATTAACTATTTATTGATTTAACTTTTGAGTTCCTTGCGTACTATGGAATGACATATGGCATAATTTATTTTACTGCACAAATGTTCTTTCAAAGCCAATTCCATCATGTTAATTATAGATCTTTTGATTTCATTTAACCTGTTTGTTACATTTATGTTTTTTCGGTGTTTGTTGTTTCTATTTGTTCTTGACAAATTTAAAAAAAAATTTTCCAATGGTTATATTTTTGTTTTTTATTGCTTTGAAGCAAAAGATACCACCCGGATTTTTGTTTGAATTAATTCTTCAAAATTGTTAACTTGTTTATTAAAAAATACACTCATTAATTTGAAAATAAATAAAAATAGGTAAGCCTTGAAATATATCTATGTGACCTACAAAAAAATGGTTACGTTACAAAACGTTAAAATTTTATTGAAATTCATTGAAATTGAAAGTAATCTTTTTTTTGTAGAAAATTATTTTGAAATTATTTTCGGGGTCATCATTTATAAGAAAATGTTACGACGAGTTCTTCACGCTGCGTTGTTCTAATGGTTGCACCGTTTATTGGGCAGCCTGTTCAGCTTGCGATTGAGAATACAACGGCATTCCTTCTTCATCCCACTGAATGAATTTGGTTGGTTTTATTTTATCAACGGGCGGAACAAATTGAGGACCAGCAAATCTATCCTTTCTTTCGCCGTATTCTCTTTTATCTTTTTGGCGTTCATACTTGCTAAACATTTCTATTTTCGCCTGTTCAAAAAATCAAGTCACTAATGACTATTTTCAAATTTTAAACTCAAGTTCAATTTTATTTACCGGGGCTCCGGCAAACTTTGTTTGAATAATGTCAACTCTGCAATTGAATTAAAATACATTAAGCATTTTTTAACGTAGCATTGCTTTTAATAAAATAACAATTATTCTATTTTGCATTCTAGTATTATTTAACAAACGAACACTCACTCTTCTCCTGGTTGGATCCTTTTCAAACCTCCTTTCCTGTTGAAATATTTATCAGCAAGAATCAAGGCAATTTTGTCAAATTTAAGAATAGTTATTTTGACTCTAACCCTACTTTATTGGCTTGTCTTGCTTTTTCTGCAAGCTCCATAAGCTGTTACGGCGTTTAAAATAATAACATTAGCAATAATTTTAAAATATTCATGGTAATCAGTGACGAGTCTAGTGGGGAAAGCCGTTGTGAGTACTTTTTAAATGGAAGTCAGAAAAAAGATTGCTTTATGTGTAAAATCGTCCAAAAATTGAACGCGGCAAGCAAAAATAGGTCGTCAGACACACTATCACTCACAAATAAAAAACTCTCCGGTGAAAGTTTTAGCCTTCCTCATAAAAATTTAAACATTATCAAATTTTTAGGCCTCCCCGTCAAAGTTTTCTAGATCCGCCACTGATGATAATGTACACACTTACGTCAGATTGTTGGGTTTTAAATCTTTTTTCTAGGTCGTATTTTTCTCCTTCCAGTTTGTAAATCATTTTTAAAAGTTCTTTTGCTTTTTCTGTTAATTTACCCGAATCAAAACCGGCAATATCTAGTTTCATGATGCGCTGGCTTAAAATGGCTTTTTTCTCAGCATCCAGTTGCTCTTTTGACTTTTTAGATTCTTTTACTTCCTGTGCAAAATCATCAACATCAGAGGGTTTTCAATAAGTATTATTTAATAATTTTAGTAAATTTTAACCTCTTCAACTTCACTGCCGTCCTCATTTTTCTTTGAAATTACAAAGTTAGGTTTGCCTGGGTTCTTCAGTTTTTCAAATTCAGCAAGTTTTCGAGCTCTTTCCTTTATTGTGTTTTGTTCATCTTCTTCTTTCTTTTTTCTTTTTTCTTCCTGCATGTGAACAAGTTTTTGCCCAATTTTGTCGCAAACGATTTTATGAAAAGGATCTTTATTAAAATATTATAATGAATAAATGTATTTCAAGTTAAATTATAATGAGCTTAAACTTTTTAGGAAATATAATTTAAGTTACTTTTTTTCAACATGAGCAAGCCAAAATTTAGAACATTTATGATTTTTTTGAGATAGTAAATAAGAAAATTTACTGGGAAATTTTGTCATTTATTTTAATCTTTTACATGTTATCTTGTGTGGCTACTATAATATTAGATGACAAAAAATTCAAAAGTACTTCGACGGCTTTTCTTCTTTCATCTTCCGCCGCTCTCTCAGCAGCCATCCTCTTCTCTTCAATGTCTCTTTGTTTTTTTCGCTTTTCCTACGACATAATATTTATTTATTGCCGTTTGTATTTTATAACCATTAATTCAGAACGATGCAAAATTAGTTATTTAATAGAATGATAAGCCACCAACAGCTCTGGCTCTCAGTTCTTGGATCTCTTCTTCCATTCTGTCTCGGTCTCGCTTGTTGGCCTCCAGAAGTTCGACAGATGCCTCGTCCAGGCCATCAGACTTTATTGCTGACGTTGTTTTTTTCTTTGACAAAATTAATTTCAAATTTATTATCTAACAAATGACTTTCTGAATAATTAAATAAAAAATAGTTGAAATGAGTATTTATAGTAAATAGATAACAGAATTAATAACTTTTGGTGCGGGAGCTTTTTTGGGGGGTGGACTGAAAAAAAAATCAAACACTGATTTAGAATTTTATACATAATTAATTAATTATTTAATTAATTAATTAGTTATGGTATAAACATAAAAATTGAAAAAAAAAACAAAGAATAAAATAAAGATGTAGCAAACGTACGTAATTTCATTGTCGCTGTCAATGAATAATAATAATTCATGAATTATGAATATTTAAATTTCGTGCAATTTATTTGTTACATCAAATGCAGATTAATAAACGTGTTCACTGAAACTTTGCAATACGTTAGATCGGCTAAAAGTAGCTCTCCTTGGAAAAAACCAATCAGTTTTGGCGGGAGAATAAAATAGTATTCACTATTATTGTCATTTGAACGAGAAGCACCAAATATGAAAAATTACCAAATGAAAAAAATAAAAATTATGTTAATAATTACCAAAAATTGTTTAAAAAATTAATTTAATTTTTACCGTTTATGATTTTTATTTGAATTTATAATTCTTACCTTTCCTCGTCTGATGACATTTTTCAAATTTCTTGATGACTGTTAATTAAATTAATTTCGAGATAATTAATTCAATAAGAACTAATTATAGCCCAGTTTTAATAATTTATTTAAGTGCATAAATATACAATTTCGTTATTAAAGCGAAATAAAATCATTTAATTTAATTAATCCAATGAAGAAAATTTATTAATAAACTGGAAAAAGCACCAACCAAACGAAAAAATAAAATAAAAACGAAAGAGTTGTGGACTCGGTAGCACTAATGAATATGAACGTTTACACTAGGATTAATAATAACAAAATCTGCAACCCAGTATGGAAGTATTAATGAATGTATAAATGGAAGAGGAGAGATGTCGAGGAATATGAGGGTAAAGAAAGAACAAAAGATAGTGATAAAAAGAAAGTGCAAAGAGAGCAATGGATTGCGTCGAACGAAGTTTTTTTTAGTGGCTTCATTGTTAACAAACAACATTCATTTATTCATTCCTTCATCTATTCATTCCTTCATTCATTTATTTATTTCTTCATTCATTCAATCAGTCAGTCATTCTTTGTTCGCATGTTTTTATTTCTAATATTTTCTTATACAACTCATATGCTTTTTAAAGATTAATTTTTAATCAATATAAATTATCATTTTAATCCTCCATGCACTGCACTATAATTTTTGATGACTTATATTTTTTTGCTCGTACAAAACCTAGGAGTATTTTAAATAAATAAAATTATTTCGTTGAGAATGATGAACATGACGATGACGCCTGCAAACAAACACCGCCTGTAAAACCAAGTTAATTTGGAGTGAAGGATTGAACAAAGGAATCAGTGAACAAACCCACAAGAAATATAAAAAATAAACAAAATCTCTCTATATATATATGATATATGTCTACTAAACGTATATATATATATATATATATATATATAATATATTATATGTATATTATAAGTATATACCTATTTATTTATATATACCGTGTTTATATATCAAATGCTATGGAAAATTGACAACCAATCCGATCGTTCAGTAGGATCCAGACTTTGGAGTGAATATATTTTTCATTTTTGAAATAAATATTCATCAGCTCATTTTTATTTAATGTAAAGGCAGCAGCCAACCGAGCCAACGACTCACGCTAGCATTCAACCCAGGCGTCTTTTTATTATTTAATATTAACCGGCTGGACATTAAGAAAGAAAGAATGAAAATAAGTTAGATAGATGCAGATAGCAAAGAGAGAGAGAGAGAGAGAGAGGAAGAGAGAGAGAGGAAGAGAGAGTGCTTGTTTGCTTGTTGAATATCAAGACTGATACACAGGGTGGCCTATAATGATCTTGCATGATGGGTCAGTATTTGTTGTTGTTGCGGCTGTTGTTGCTGTTGTCATAGTTCTTTTTTGTAGTTTTTATTATGTATTATTTTATATTTAAGAATTCGAAGAGCGAGATCTCCAGTGGCAAACTTCCCCTTGCATCGCAATAATTTCATTTGCTTTCTGAAGAGATCAAGTCCAGTGTTGTTCACTTCAGCAAAATGGACCTCCGTCATTAAAAAAATCCTTCTTCAATAATAACGAACACGAACAAAAATTCAATTTGTGCTTAACGTATATGCCTATATACATGCATACATACATGCATACATACATGCATGCATACATACATGCATACATACATGCATACATACATGCATGCATGCATACATACATACATACATATATACATACATACATACATACATACATACATACATACATACATACATACATACATACATACATACATACATACATACATACATACATACATACATACATACATACATACATACATACATACATACATACATACATACATACATACATACATACATACATGCATACATAGATACATATATCAGCTCTTCATCATGATATAACTTAATCGTCTGTGTAGCGCTGATGAAAATCTTTATTATATTCAGCGCTATATAAATTTCAATAATGGTAATAATATTACATACGTACGTACGTACATGCATGCATATACGCAAACACCTACACTCAAACCCTTGTACAACATATATTTACTGAAAATATTTATAAACAAATAAATGAATTGAATGCTGTGTGTGTTTGTGTGTGTGTTTGTGTGTGTGTGGTGTGTTTGTGTGTGTGGTGTGTTTGTGTGTGTGTTCAATGCATAAATAAACACAAAGCTGTGCAGTATATAATGCGTGCAATTTTCATAGACGATGGAAAGTTTTGTACTCTGAAGCTCCAGCAATGATGTTAGTTGTAAGGTGGTTGGGTTGAATATTTATTTGATTTGTGAAGACCTCGCTGATAGTTTGTTAATTAGCTTGCAAGAAATTCTCCTCGTTAGCAATTTTACTTAAAATAGGATGGTTTATGTAAATGGAGTGTTTAATATTTCCATAATTACTATGATCGTATCAACAAAGAGTATACATTAATTTACTAGAAGGATTATTATTTTGAGATTTCTATAACATTTAGCAGCCGATAATACTAAGCGCACAACAAGGCTGTAATAATTTAGAATTATAATTATGAATAGCATAACATGAGATGTCTTTACTCTGTTAACTCCGTCAGTAGGAGTGCCACGTCTCGTGCAGTTACGAGAGGGCCTGGTTCGAATACTGTCTGTCTCAAACTCAGTGGATGCGCGTGCATAGTGCGCATGTGTGAATAAAATAAAATGAATAAAAATGAATCAAATAAAATGAAATAAAATAAAATAAATAAAAAAATGAACTAGTCTTTAAATGCAACGATGCCCGTGTCTGGCGGTGACAGGGGGCGGCAGGTCGTCACACATTAAAATATTATTGTTCTTGTGCTCTTCGACTTTGCTTATTATTTTCATACTATTGTTAAATTTATATTTCCACTTTCACAGAAGCATCAAAACATCAAAACACTCGAGATGCTTACGGTACGGTTTGATGCATATTCATCTAATCAGATACATTCCACATACCGAGAGAGAGAGAGAGAGAGAGAGAGAGAGAGAGAGAGGAGAGAGAGAGAGAGAGAAATATAATTAATATAATTAACAATTAACAAGAGTGAGAGAGAGAGAAAAATATAATTTACAATTAACATTCACATCTAGAAGATCTGTGATTACTTTTAATTTGTTTGTTTGTTTGTTTGCTTGTTCTAATTTAACGGCTTTGAAGCTCCCATAATAGTGCTATGGTGGCTGGTGCTATCATATTCTGTATATTTTATAAATATTGTCAGTTAAATCAACACTTATTATCATCTCCAATCATTCATCAATTTGTTAGTCTATTTATTTTGTTTCTAGTATGATTATCCTTAAGAATGTCAAAAGCCATCACCATCAACAGGGAAAATCCCAACCAAGCCCGTCTAAGCACTGACGCAGTTTGACGAGCTTATCTTATAAACTTCTCTTTTTAAACCCTTAGTGTTATAATATTCTTCATGCACATGCTTACATATTTACATATACCTATATACCACACAAACACACACACGTGTGTGTGTATGTTTATGTGTGTATGAGTGTGTATGAGTGTGTGTGTGAGAGTGTGTATGTTGAACGTAAGTAAATGTGATGTTATAATAGGATGAGTATTAATTAATTTTTTTTTTACATCAGCACTGTTTTTCAGGGTATTTCGCTTGTTATCATTGACGGATCTAATGATGGATCGACAAGATATTATCATTATCATCACATCATCGTCATCATTGCCATTACGTTATTTTTATTATTTATCGTCATCATTATAACGCAAATTGCTATTCTATAAATGTTATTATTATAAATAACATTTACAATATTAATAATAACAACAATAATAAAAAATATCCGACTTCCGGCACAAATTTTTGGCTCAGGTTTCGACTGCCAGAATTTTTTTTTAACTTTTGAATAAAAGTTTTATCTAAATATCACTTCTAAAAGAAAAATACTGTTAAAAACACTTACAAATCAGTCAACGTAATTGCTTTTCTTAACAAAAATAACTTTAGGTTTGTTTTCATAATAATAATAATATAAACATTTGTGAAGCGCCCATTCGCCCAGCTGCTTGAGAGGCCCCCGGAGCCCGTGTTAAGAAGATGAGTCTTTAATCCTTTTTTGAAAAGACTTAACGAGGAACATTGTCTTAACTCAGGAGCTAACGCATTCCAGACATACGGAGCAGCGTGACGAAAACCGCGGCCAGCCAGACGGGATCAGGCAACTGGATTGTTTAAGAAACCTCGTATAGATATGTTGGGGATTTTAATAAAAGGGTTTTGAAGGTAAGGACTGCAATTTTTAAGATGATTCGAGCGGAAATTGGAAGCCAATGAAGCATTGGAAAGAGAATGGAAGAACTAACACGAGGAGGTTTATTAAATATCAGTCTAGCAGTTTTATTTTGGATAGTCTGTAGTTTTCTGAGAGATGCACGTGAGGCCCCATACAATAAGGAGTTGCAGTAGTCTAATCTAGAAAGGATCAAACATCTGCAAAGGGCAGCAACAACATCACATGTAATCATATGTCTAATATGTCTTATTGCGCAGAGGTGATAGTTGCAGGATCTGACGATTTCTGATATGTGTTTATCAAAATTTAGATGTCTGTCAAAAGTGACCCCAAGCAACTTGATCGAATCCGAAATAGGCAACACTGAAGAAACATACTGAAGAAAAATTAGGTGGTCTTATTCACATTATTAGAATTTATTTTCAGTATTAAAGATAATATCCTTTCGCTACACATATTTTTTTTCTAAAAAACACGATCTTGAAAAAATAATTTTAGAGCAAAAAATATAAAAAATTTCAAATTCACAACATTTTCAGGAGTTGGATGAAAAATATTCGCCAATCAAAAATTTCCAACTCTGACTCCAACCGACTCCAACACTTTAAAAAATACGAAAGTTCACAATGCAAATAAAAATAATTTATTATAATTTAATAAAATTTAAAAAATGCATATTCATGTAAATAAGTATATGAATGTATATGCATATATAAAAATAATACGTGTAAATGTTGTGGTGCATGCAATGCATTTGTACGTGCGGTAAGATGAATGAATATAGAGCTACAAAAACTAAACCTATCTACCACGGAGATCGTGTTACAAAAACGACCGCAAAAAATTTTTTCCAAAGAAAAATAAAAACTACGAAATAAGTTGAAACAGCTGCACGAGCCCGTCATCATGATCGTTATAAGCGTACATATTCGTTATAAGCGTACACGGTCGATATAAGCAAACAATGAAGATGAGTGAATGTATCAAATTTGATTTACACATGACCAAAGTATCAATCTTCTGCTATCGTACATTTCTCAACAAAAAAAGCATAGATAGATGGTTAGAAATAGAGATATATAGATAGATGCATGGATGGATGGATGGCTAGATAGACTGATGGATAGAATGGTTGTTTGGAAAGATTTTAATGTTTCATCTCAATCCATACATCACTCCTGCAAGTGTTGCTACGAATTAACATACACACACACATACCTACCTTGTTGAGCATACACTTTTTTAAGAAACTGCTGGGTATAAATATAAAAATCTCTCTTTTACACATATGTTCATTTTGGTGTGATGTATATTCAAATATTCAAAAACGAAATATAACATCCATCCATCCATCCATCCATCCATCCATCCATCCATCCATCCATCTATCTATCCATATATGCATTTATCCCCATCCACTCAACATGCTATCTATCCGTCCGTCCATCTGGAAATGTGCAGAAATAACAAGTGTTTTACGTAAAAATAAGTACTAACATAACATTATATTGTACCCAACATATATATACATATTAATATATATATATATATATATATATATATATATATATATATTTACATTATTCTATAAATTCTACCGAATGTTTGGCGTTAATATGTTTGTAGTTCGTTTTTTCGATTTTTTTCACTAAAGTTTTTTGGTGAACGTTTAGTTTATTAAAATTCAAAATAAACTTATTTTTCGAATTCATGCTGCAAATAAGGCCATATAGA
>NW_008705246.1:382851-422697 GCF_000326865.2 Helobdella robusta | reverse complement strand
GGAATCGAAATATGGCCTTATAAGACATATTAGACATATGATTACATGTGATGTTGTTGCTGCCCTTTGCAGATATTTGATCCTTTCTAGATTAGACTACTGCAACTCCTTATTGTATGGGGCCTCACGTGCATCTCTCAGAAAACTACAGACTATCCAAAATAAAACTGCTAGAGTGATATTTAATAAACCTCCTCGTTTTAGTTCTTCCATTCTCTTTCCAATGCTTCATTGGCTTCCAATTTCCGCTCGAATCATCTTAAAAATTGCAGTCCTTACCTTCAAAACCCTTTTATTAAAATCCCCAACATATCTATACGAGGTTTCTTAAACAATCCAGTTGCCTGATCCCGTCTGGCTGGCCGCGGTTTTCGTCACGCTGCTCCGTATGTCTGGAATGCGTTACCTCCTGAATTATATATATATATATATAGCTAACGTACAGAAGTATGTATGTAATTTTTATGTCTGCAAATTGTAATAAAAATGTTTTTCGCATACATGCTTATAATATAACCATATATATATAGATATATGTATATATATATATATATATATATATATATATATATATATATATATATATATATATATAATGATTTAATGTATTTATGTGCTGCATGATATATGTATATATATATATATATATATATATATATATAACACAGTGCTGAGTGGTTGGTTAAAAGTGATGGCATGATGTGTTGCATAACTGCTGAAATTAAAAATACTTACATATATCACGCATAATTCATTCACTGCCAATTTATGTAGAAAAAATTTACTATTAAACATTATCTGGATTTGTAAGATTTTTAACTTCACGTGGTGCGGCATTCGTTGAACATTCAGCTAACGTTAGCAAGTCTGTTGATTAAATTAGTGAGATAAGTTAGTTTATGATCGCCGTAAAGATAGTGTAATGATGTGTTGTGCAGTTGCAAATTGTTCTGCAGATGATGGCGATGACTCGGCGATGTTTGTTGGTGATAGAAAATTTTTTAAAACCAGTGCTAGGGTGATTGTAACAATAACTGAAAAAATTTACATTGAGTGTTTTTTGAAGATGTTACAGTAAATGTTATTTAATTTTATGTTTTCGTTGTTTTACTATTCCTACTCTTGAATGCAGTTTTATGACCAAACAATCAGACTTCATTAAACACCAAAAGATGATTGCATACTTCTCCTTCGTTGGCTTTCTTCCTTTGTCATTTATTATCTTCTGGGGAAAAAAAAGAAAAATTACTCAGCAAAATTAATTTGTAAAAATAATGCAAATTTTTCACATAGAAAATTGTTAGCGAAAAATAATATATCGAATTTTAAATAATTAGCAATTGTTTGAGTCATTTAACGTAATGAGGTTTAACGAGATGCAAATGATGACTATTATCGTAATGTTATGTTTGTGTGATTCACGAAATCATTGCTTTATTCTTTGTATCGAAACGATGCTTATCAAGTTATATCAGATAGGTAAGTATCTTTTCAAAATGAAAAGAATGAAATTCAAGTGCGTAGTTTTCAGATTGTTACAGATTACTAGGCATCGTTCTCATTGAAATTATTTAAAATTGTTTGTGATAAATGGTCACCGAAGATAATGTTGGATGGAATTCTATGCTACTACTGGTCGTTTGTGTTAGTGTGTAACGTAACTGTAAATAATGAGCATCACATTCTGTTAAAATGTCACATTTCTAAAAAAATTTGTGCTTTAAAAAAGACTAAAAATTAACCAATTTTTTAAAGAAAGCTAAAACAAAATTATGGAATAAAATTATGAGCTAAAAGTGATTTACTATTGAAAATGTTGGATCGGCTTTCCATGAACTTGATAGCGAAATCGTCCGCCCCCGTAATGATGAACCTGTGTCTGAACACATCGATGACTGCACCCACGTAGAAATCCTGAGGTCCGTAATAGACTGGACGGTCGGTTGTGCTCCCTGGTTTCGCTACGCGGGACTTCTCTAAAAACTTCCCTCCTTGAATGCCCGAGTTCTTCACTGGAGGCTCGTAAATAGTTATCGTGTCGTCAGCCAAACGGTAGGAAATTATGAAGCGGCGAGTAAATTCCGATTTCATCGCTTCCTATTTAGTATTTTGCAAGTGGCATTCCGAATGTTTGATGTTTTCAAAAAAATTTAAACAAAATTAATTTCAAGTCGAAATACAAATTCAACACAATCAAATATTTTTAGCACCAAGTGATATTTATTTGAAAATTACCACAACGACCATTTTTGCTTCGTATCTGAGAACGACTCCATCCCAATTCATCATCTTGATCAGGTCTTTTTTTGGAGGTTCGAGTACCAATTTCTCAACGGACTGCAAGCTGTCCTCCAGTGTGCCATACCCAGTGTACTTCTTTTAACGATTTGTTGTTTGTTGACATTATTGTTTAATATCATTTTGAGAACGTATTAAAACTTAAATTTCCAAAACTGGTGTTGATCACAATTTGACATGGAGTTGATACTTGAAGCAAAAATGTAAACGTAATTTTTGTAAAATATAAAACTTTAAAATGAAACCTGAGATATTTTACAAAAACTACTTACTGGTAGTTCGGCGCCATTTTCTTGAGCAGTCTGAAAAAAATTAATATGGAATTTCATATAACTTCTTTAACTTATATCAACAAAAATTTCATAAATTTTTGATTAAAATGGAAAACGTGTTGAATTACATAACGCATGTAATCAACATTATTCAACAATTTATCAAAGTCGTAATTTTCGCATTAGTTATTTTACTGATCATTTTGACAAACTGCAATGTTTTTCCCTAATCAAAAAAGTATTGAATTAAATATGCAAATGATATCGACATATTAAAATAACTTTGCGATGATGCAATTCCTCGGAGTACGGAGTAAAATCGGTTAATCCATAGTTCTTCCAATAGAAGGCCTTTGTGAAATCGTCACAGTCATAAATCAGAAATGGTCTGTTGTACAACAAAATTGTTCTACCAATAGCAAAATCTTTAGGAGAAAAATAATCGTGAATTTCATTCTCTGTGAGTTCCAGGACGATTGACGGAAAATTCGAATCGACGGAATTCCTATTTTTAGGAATTCTTTGCCGAGAAATTAAAACGGAAAAGGGATCGTGTCCGTCGTTTTTTGTGTGCACCTCTCGTACTTCAACTGTGTCGTTCACAAGGTAATACTGTGGTGAATAACATATATTCAAATTTTATTTATTTAATCAAACCAATAAACAAATTATGGCAATGATCTAAAGACCCAGAGTAAAAGAAAATAAATTCTTGTCTGGCAGGTCACCATATACAAATTTTTAAATAAAATTATCTAACAAATACATTACTTTTTTATTCCTAGAAACGTCAAAACAAAATTAGCATAATACACGATTTACACGAATACTTACATTAAATTCAACAAAACTTCGAGATGCAACAATTTTTAGTTGACTTTTTACAAAAAGATATAAAGATTTTATGATATTGTTATAAAATGCAATTTAATTGGAATTTATTTGAAAAAAATTACGTGTAAAATAAATTTTCTTCGCTCCTTTGAAGATGCTCTTTGATCATCTCCAATACAGAAAAATCTTAAAACTTTTCTATCGAGGTCAAGAAATCTTTTTAACGATTCCAAATGATTTGAAGGCGGGTTGATGAAAGATTTAGATTTCATTACATCGGATGTTTCACGGCTCATGATGTACGGATCGTCAGGACACTGCTCTGCCGGATTCACTTCAATACCTTCACTCTCCAAATATTCCTGCATGTGCAATTCAGATGAATTAATTAATTATTCACAGTTTTAAACACGGATTGCAACAAATTACATGTAATTTGTTGTAATCAGGAATATTTTTGTTCTTCATGAAAATGTTTTTTTTTCATTTAGTTGACTTATGGTTGATTGCACCGCACCGACAGGCGCAAATGTGGAAGTAAAATAACGCAAGCAAATATGAACATGGGCATTTAAAATTTAAGTACCACACAATTATTGCCAATGAGCGGATATAAACATATGACTATAATTTATTAAATTAAGTTAATTAATTTTTCAGTATTTTGAAGGATGAAATTAAAAAGCAAAACGCTGAACGCGTTGTTCTATGATTGCCAAAAGATTTCAGACTTTCAAAGGCGTACATGTAAAATATTCATATTTCTAAACCAATAATAAATGAGATCAAAAAGAATTTGAGACAAAAGTTTAAATGAAACAAACGTGAGGGAGTTAGTAAAATGAATTAGTAAAATGAATTAATAAAATGAATTAGTTGAATAAATTAGTAGGTGCAATCAAATATTAATTATGGTAAACATTATAATGCAAATAATAGATTTAACAAAGTAGTAGTGAAAACATATTAAAAAGATTAAAATAAGGAAAATTTTATTGAATATTTACAACAGACGCTTTTATTTATCTCACTGATAGGACCATTGGTGGATTCTGATAGTTTTAATGAAACCTATAATATGCTAATTACCCCTTAAGAAAAAAGAAATTATAAAACATTTTTATTTCAAAAATGTCAATTTTTCTTTTTCAAATTTTTATATTTATATAAAAATAAATAACTAATTTTAAATTAAAGTTGAAAGTTGTTTTGAAAAGTTTTAGTTTTTGCTGAATTAAAATGGTTCGTTCTGTCTTAATGCAAATTACACTCCAGTACAAAAGTGTTGCACGCCTGAAATGTTTGAAAAGTTTAGCAAGTAACGAGGAATGAAGTAACTGCGTAGGAATATATGAATATATACATGTTAATTAATGTTTACTTTAAAATTATCTATACTTTTTTTAACTTATACATGATGAAATATCTTGAAATAATTGTTTCATAAACTTAATATACATGATTTACAACACCTAGCGATCCAAACGTATTTTTCTATATATACAACAGTTGTGCGCAGGCTAATACATCCTATTTTATAAATATGTTAATACCCTAATACCCCTTACAACTCTCGAGATGCTTTTTATGATGCGATGGCCTAAATATTTTATTCTACATAGATTAGGACGTTTTTAAATTTTTCTCGTAAGAAAACCCGTGATATCATAACTAACGCCCAAATACAAATGAAACTATTTGATTGCTAACTGTTGTCCAAGCATCACAATCGTAAATGTGAAAAACTCTTCCAAAGCAATTTATGTTTCTCCCATTGTTCAGATCCTTCCACGTGTAACTTCCACCTTCATTGTTTTTCGGTATCTTTTGCCTTTTTATCATTTTTCCTAGAAAATATGTTTATTTATGAGTTGGCAAAATATTTTCCAGTTTTAATTAAATTCGCGTGATAACCTTGATTCAGTCCGCTATTTGCAACGACAGGTTCATTGACGACCATTGTGCCATCTTCCAGATAGTAATATATCTGTACTTTTCGAATTCGGTAATTTTCGTTTGGAGATTCCGCTACTGTTTCCTTGAACCAGGCTTTGAAACTTAACACCTGTTAATACCAGCAATATGTCAGGGTTAGGGTAAACTAAATTGTCTTAAGAAAATTTAGAAATAAACCTTTTTATCAAGAGCCACAAAACTCGGCATAAATGGTTGTGGTGGTGCAGGTTTTGATTGTCCGTAATATAATTGTGGATTGTAATTGTTTACGCTTATCAGTTCGTGTATTTGGTTGGTCTGCAGTGGGCTACCACCAGTATCAAGGTCAGGTTTTTTCTGGACAGCGTATCCATTGTTGAAACCTAATGTGTGGCTTCTATGGTAATTACTTTTCTGTTTAAAATTTTAAATAGTTATATTAATTGTATTTGCAATACGGAACAAAATTTAAAAATAGCATTGAATTAAAATTGAAATAAAATAACAATTAAATGATATTTTGAAACTTATCAAGGTTAATATGCCAACTGCAAAATCGAAATGCTGATTTCCCGGCAAAAAGGGCAATTTGCTGTTCATTATAACGCAAAAATAATTTGCTAATGAAATTAATGCGTCTTAGACGGTCCCAAGAAACGAATGAAGACACGGGAGAGCGAGCACTTGTTATGCTGCTGTCATGACGACCAGTGAACGTATAGCTGATGTACAACGCTTGCTCTCATGAATTCAGCTCATATTATAAAACAGTAAATTTGAAACCATAATTAAACTAATGTATTAAAGATATTTTAAAATTATTTGCCTTTTCTTTTATGTTTTTGTGTTTTTATATGTTTTTAAGTTTTACATATTGAATTACACGCAGGAACTGAACTGAAGCATTTGATCTGAACATTGACCTGGAAGCAGTTACGTCATTACACCGTATTTTTCCGTTGCAAACCATCACCTGCTGGAGTTCCATCAATTATAGTAAATGCGTGACGTCATTGTTTCCAGTAGAGCGTACCATGGGAGAGATACGTTAGGGAGGGCAATTCCAGTTTAAAATTTCACGGTTTTTTATTTTAATTTCAACCTGTACCTTTGAAAATATACTTTGTTATTAACTATTGAACTAATTTTACATTTCAATCTTATGGATAGTTCTGACTAATATTACAACTCAGTGGTTATTGGTAATTCGGAAAAATTCCCTTTATATTATATTCAATTTTTCAACTATTTTTGAAAAAGGAGCAAGTTAAACCATCAAAAACTGTTGAATAATGTACGAAAGTTTTGACTTCAAAAAAATCCTACAGCATATATATATAGAATATAACACACACACATATACATATATATAGAATATATAGAATGTATATATTCTATATATATGTCCTACAGTAACATTCTAAAATTCCATGTAAAATATAGAGGCTGTGTAACTAAATTTTCTATGGCATGACTTAAATGATTGGTTAAATTTAATTCTCAAGCTGTTTTACCAAATCGTTATAAAGTTTATAAGGCAACCATTTCAACGAAAGAGCAACTCAAAATAAAAAGATTAACAGCTCATAGAATTTGAGTGATGCGATCAGCATAATTAAAAAATTTTCAACTTTCGCCTTCTGTATTAATTTTTAATAAGTAATATATATATATATATATATATATATATATATACACTTATATATATATATTTACACTTATATATTAATATATAAATGTATGTATATACAAATACATATATATACATTTATATTCATTTATATATATATATGACTTGACCTAGGAGCGTTTAAGTCGTTATATTCTATAATAAGTTAGCTAGAATTAGCACTAAATAAAACAAATTTTTTATTTAAATAGGCAAAATTTTGTTTTTGTGTATTTTTGATGTTTCCTGATATGCGGACAACGTTCGTGAGCCTCGTAAAACGGTCTGGAGGGCCGCAGTTTTCCCATCTCTGTTTTATTATAATTCTTATTATAACTGTCATTATTTTTTATAGGTTACTAACACATACTTAGACGGAATAATAGGTTGTTCGTTGCAAGAATAATACGCTGAATTATATAGTTCAGTGGAATAATATAACCGGTAGTGTAAGTATTTGATTCTTTATTAATAATTTTGGATTCAACTATAAAAGGTTAATAATTTGTGGTAGATTTTCTGTTAGTGGAATAAAATGAAATATTGGATTTGTTTAAGAAATTTATACCTAAATATGGTTTGGTCGAGCGTTGTACATTTCATAAATATATTATGCTGCACTACTTGCACTATTAAGTTTGTATTACGTTACAATCATTGAATTACATGTAGGAAGTGAAATGAAGCGCACGTTGTCCTGGATGGAGACAATTACGTGATTCAGTATACTGTATTATTTACAATAAAATAAACGAATGTACCTATAACGGGGAACGATCACGAGTCGGAGTCACTCCGCGCTAATTTTCCAACTACATGCCCTGCGTCTACAATGGTCTATGGATGCTGACGTCATTGCATTTCTTGCTTCCAGTACAGTGTACAATGGGAGAGATTTGGTAAGACATTTCAGGTTAAAATTCCATGATTACAATACAACTTATTGAAAAATTTATTAACACATTTAATTTAATAAACTTTTGTAAAAAAAAATTATGAACTTAGGTTAACTTTTTATTTGAAAACTTGTGTATTCGTGTTTCCGCTAAAAATTTGATTTCTCGTCCACCTTGTTGTTTGTAGCGACGTAGCTTAGTGAGTTGCATCGCGTATGTGCTGCTGTGCGTCTTCTTGGTTGGTGACATTTCTTGAATTAATTGCAGGATGAACAAGGGACAGATTTTAAACAAAGTAGAAGAGTTTGCCGATCAAGTCAGCACTTTCATTTCAAATTTCAATTTACAACTCTTAAAAAAAACAAAATGATTTTTTAACATTAAAATTAACATTGAATTTTAGTCTTTTAAAATTAAATGACTTGTATGTATGTATTAAGAATTATGTTTTATTATATATTATATTATATCTCATGAAATGAATTCGTTCTGATTTCAACTTTTAAAATTTAAAAGTGTGTCAACAGATTGTCTAATTCACTTAGTTAGTCATAAAAGTCATTAGTCAATTCAAAGTCAGAATTTATTTATAAACACTTTTTGCTTTTTTAACTTCATCTTTGTTTGAACTTTTTTTGATTAACATTGATTATATATCATTTTATTTTATAAAATGAGAGCATTTTAAAATTAAAATGTTTTTTAGATTTGTTTTAAAATGTTAACTAATCAAATTAAAAAATTACTTTCTCTGACAACATGACAGACCCAAATTCAAATACACGACAGGTCTTACGAAAGGGGAAACATTTTTTACCACATGTAGCTCGTTTATGCATAGTGAGCACGTTCATTGAAGATGGCATTCGAATGTGGTCTCAATGGGAGTCTCAGCGGGATTACATGATGCGCTTCTGGGACATCCACTACATTCTCGGCACGATCTTCGTTCTCGTCAATTTGTTTGGTCAACTGGGCGGGGCTGCAATTGTTCTCGGGAGGAAGTATGTCAATGTTGGAATCGCAGTTCTCTTCTTCGTTGTCATTTTACAAGTGAATTTAATTTGATTTATTTCAATTACAATATTCTATTGATTTGTATTGATCAATTTGCCATAGATTTTTCATTGAATAGTGAAATTTCTTGTGTTTTGAATTTGTAGTATGCAAACATATGGTATGTTCTATTTAATCAACATAGCAACACTCAAGGACTTATACTGATGGCGAGATGTCAATGTTGAAAGGTTTTAATGGGATGTGATGTAGTTTCAAAGCAACAATGACTATAATTATAATGATTCTAAAAGCACCAGACATGAGATAATGGATTAATTATTTTTCTTATTGAAATCATTGTAAATGAATTTTAAAGCATTCATTCATGAGTAATTTTTAATTGAATAATACAATGGTCTTTAACAAATCTTAAATTTATTTAAAAAAATATTTGATTTATTCAAGAAAAATTCAAATTATTTTTTCCTAGACAATTGCTTATAACATATTAATGGAGCCGAGATTCCTTCTTAAGTAAGACATGGAATTGCTTATTCTACTTATTATTTTGTTGATTGTGTTTATGTTCACATGCTCTTTTATTGTTAATATATAAAATTTGAATTAGCACTTTGTTCATTCTTTAATTTCGTTTCACTCTATAATTTCGTTTTAATGAGAATAGTCATTTACTCAAATTAACTTTATGTCTGGTTTTGCATATTTTAAATTTAGTTAAATCTTATAAACGAATTTAGCAATTTTCATAAATTATTACTTGCTTTCTTTTTCAGAAATCTTGCTCTTTTGGGAGGCCTGGTGCTGCTTGTTGCAGAAAACAAAGCCCAAGGTAAAAGTTTATTTGCTGGTCTGCCTTCGATGGGGGAGGGCTCGAGCAAGACCTACCTGCAACTCAGTGGTCGACTCTTGCTTGTTCTCATGTTCCTCACTCTCATCAAGGTAGATTTTTCAAGTGCATTCATCATCGTCAACATTTTTGGAGGTCTCCTAGCACTGCTCATAGCTATTGGTTACAAGACAAAGTTGGCCTCGTTAACTCTTGTTCTGCTGTTGAGCTCTTTGAATGTCTATGTGAACAACTGGTGGAGCTATCCTGCTGAAAGGTCTCTTCGAGATTATCTAAAGTATGATTTCTTCCAGACTCTATCCGTTGTTGGTGGTTTGTTGTTGGTTGTTGCACTTGGGCCTGGGGGTTACAGTCTTGATGAGCATAAGAAGAAGTGGTAGCTCAATTCAGTTGATTTTCTTCATTCTTCTTACCAGGTCTCTGTCTAACTAACTGGCTTTATCTTTTCAGGACTTATATCAAATTTGTTGTATTGTATATATATATATGTATATATAAAACTGTCAAAAATGCAATTATTGATGAAAATCACAGCATGTTTGTCGTTAGTTAACATCCAATTTAACTTTTCGATTTTTCTAACGGTTGATCGTAAATCATTTTCAAGTTTTTTTAGTTCAAAACCAAATTTTTTGTTTATTTTATTCATGATAGAACAGAAAAGCTTTTTTCGGTATTCATACTGTAGAGTAGAGGCACAGTAATATATATGAATATAATATATATATATATATATTCCTATACCATCTTTGGTGTTGAAATTGGGGTTAAAAAATATATATATATATATATATTTATATATATATATATATATATATATTTGAGCATCTGGTCACAAACACAACATATCAATTTCAACACCAAAGATGGTATAGGAATACCGAAAAACGCTTTTCTGTTCTATCATGCATAAAATAAACAAAAATTTTGGTTTTGAACTCAAAAAACTTGAAAATGATTTACGATCAATCGTTAAAAAAATCAAAAAGGTGAAGTTAACTAACCCCAAATATGCTGTGATTTTCATCAATAATTGCATTGTATATATATATATATATATATATATATATATATATATATATATATATAATATATATGTGTGTGTGTGTGTTTGTATGTATATGCGCTGTTTTTAATACTGTGTGCTTGTGTGATCGGTAACGTTGGCACTTTGGTTCGGTTAGAACCTAGTTGAGGTTGAATGATCCGTGTCTGAGTGCTTCTTGTTACTCCAGCCTAACGTTTGATTTTATAGAAATTCAAATGAGGCTCACACTAAACAGTCCTAATCAGGAAGTTTAGTACAGATTGTTGATTGCATAACATTTGCCTGACCATAACTTGTTAGCTGAATTGTTGCATGTTTGTGCAGTGCATCATTAAAACAACCATATAAATGTACATTTTCATTAACCTATTGTTTTTCATGCAAATTTTTTTATTTGAAAATATTTAAATTTTTGAAGAAAAAATCCTGTTAATTTATTTTTTTTAACTTTATAACATTATTTGAAAATTTTAATTTTGTTAAGGTTAATGGTTTTATTATTTTGTTGATGCTTGTCATTATGTGCTGTTGTTAGTCAATCATTTCAGTTAGTAGCCTCCATTTAGCTGTGTTCGTGAGCTTAAGTGCTTGTGTAGGTTTCAGTTCTACTATTAAATTTTTTGCCTGTTGGACCATACTGCAAGATTTAAATATTTACATAGGTGAAATAACGAACTAAAATACGTGTTGACTTCATGACAAATGTTAAGATGTACATTTCCAGCTGATAAATGATTCAATATTTGTATTGTTTCATCTAGTCAACATAGTTTGTTAAATTCTCGCTTGTTATTTTTAATTAAATGTTTACGTGCAATTATGTTCTGAATTGCTATTGAAAAATTACTTTATGAACAAGACTTTTTAAAATTATAGATTTTATTTCACAAAATTCGTTACGTTATTCCATTCGAATTTAATAACTCACAGTTATCGAAAATAAATGACTTTCAGATTTTTTAGATAAATATTTAAATAAATATACAAGATAAAATCTGCTGTCAAGCAGATTATAAGTTTAAAATTTTGCCAATTATGGTTCTTTGAGCTTGTTACAGTAATATCTGACTTATCTTCAGTGGCGCCTTGTTTCTGCGCTCATGAACGGAATTGTTGCTCGAATAATTGATGTTGTTAGAACCGTCACTCGAAGTTCTAATTGTTTCTGGTGAGGTAAATATTTCTTTTTCACACATTTTAGCTGACCGATGATAACTGTTGAGTGGTATTGGACGCCTTCTTACTGCACTCGCATCTTCGTTGAAGGGCAGCATGCTTATAGTCATCGGCCTCCTGTTTATTCGCCCTAGACGGTTGTAAAAATCGGACTCGCACTTATTTGCGTTCTTCCTTTTCAGAGTTTCTTGATTCTGGTTGACATACAGATTTTGTTTGATTGGTTTTCCTTGAGCGAGTCGGTTTGACGGAAAGGCTTCTGTAGTGACTTCGTTAATGTTTGCTGTTGCTGAATTATTAAACTGGTCATCATTATAGCAGTAATTGTTTACAGTTGAATTATTAAATTGGTCAGTGTAGCAAGTGTTTACGACGGAATTATGGAATTGGTCGCCGTAACAGCAAGTACTCTCGGTTGAATTATTGTGTTGGTCGTTGTAATAGCAGGCGTTTTCTGTTGCTGAGTTATTAAATTGATCGTTACAAACACTCGTTTTAATGGCTGAATTATTGAAATGGTTATCGCAACAACTACTATCTGTTACCAAACTATTAAACTGTTCGTTGTAATAGCAATTATTTTCTGTCGCTGAATTATTGAATTGGTCGTTGTAATAAGAGCTTTCTCTCTTTTTCTCTTGGGAGTTGTGAAACGCTTGGTAAACGTAACTATTTTTTAAGTTTGGTGGAGCCATCTCTAGATTGTTGCTGCTAGAGGAAGATTCACTTCGTCCATAATCGTTAATGAAACTTTGACAAGCTTGTATATCTCTTGATGGTGAAATAGTGCCACCTTTTCTGCTACAAACTCTACATTTTTCATACAGTTTCATCGGGTTTTGGAATATCTCATTATGATCTTTTTCATTACTCATTGGCCCCATAATGTTATTTTTGAGCCAAGTTTGAAATGGCTTCGAATCTTTGTTTTTTCCGACTACTCTTTTTGATTTCTTCTTTTGGTGCACTAAACTAGATGTCTTGCCTGGGGGTGCTTTTGTTTCTTCATCCTGTTCTATTGGAAACATGTTTTTATATACTTGCACCTTTTCGATAAAATTTTTCATCTGTTTAGTTTCAGTATTTTTGACAGGTTCTTTCCTTAATGTTACTGGTTCGCTACCTCCACTTGCACTGCGTGTTTTATTTTGAATATTTAATATATGACTTTTTGATTTTTTCTTTTTGCAAGGGTAAGCATCATCTGGTAAAGAATTTTTGTAAGATGAACTGACCTTATCATGCTTCGTTTCATTTTTACCGTGGTGAACTTCATTTTTTCTAGGCTCTCGTAAAACATACCATGCATTTTTAAGCACTGATTTTTTTTTAGTTTCGGGTGCAGCGTCAAATAATTGGCTTTGCATTTTGTATTCGTTCATCTTTTTTTCAGTTTCTTCCATCAGTATTTGTAACAAGTTGTTTCTTAACTCGGCATCTTGTTTTTTTATTAAGCTTTTCAACGTTTTGTTGAAATCCTTTTTTGATGAATGTCGTGAATTGGTCTTTTTTTCATGAAATGATTCTTTTTCTAATGATTTGCGATCGTGGCGGTTAATTTTGCTCTTATTCTGTTGTTTCATTTCTTTTGTTTTCAAATCCTGGTTGTTAACGTCTCTTTCATCATCAAATGGACACAATTTTTTGATCACTTTCATTTCTCTCACGAATGTTTCTCTAGGAGATAATGACAGTGTCCGTGGATTGCTATCTGTCCCAGAGTCGCATTCAGAAATGGTTTTATTTGAAAATGACCTAATGTATTTAGATTCATCGTAGTTTGGAGGGGGTTGATCTTGATTTGTATTGCCTTCTCTTATGTTCAAAGAATTCGTTGCAGTTTTATTTGACTCCTTAAACCAAGTTTTAAGTTGTTCCTTTTCCCTCATTCTTTCTAAACCGTCGTAATTTGTTTTGATAGGCATTTCTTCATCCTTGAATGTTTCGCCTTGAAAACTCACTTTCGATTTATTTTGGAAATTAGATTCCGGAAAAACGTCGTCGTCCCCTTCTTTTTCTGAATCACACCTTCTGTAAAACTCATCAATTAAAGGTGTTTTATACCAAACTCGTTTTTCATTTATAACATTAATTTGATTTTGCGGCGATTCCGCAGGAAACTGAATTGACAATGGTTTCCTATTAATCGTGTGGTTGCATTTCATTTTGTTCCCATAGTATATGGGTATTTTTGAAATAAAAAGTCTTTTGCTTGGAGCAGCACTGTCATTTATTTTAGACGATTTTCTAAAAATTTTTTTTACATCTGCAACAATTTCTGAATTATTCGGGTGGTCATATCCGTTCTCATTTACAGTTGGTTTTGATTTTATGACTAATGGCACTTCATAGTGTTTTCTTCTGATATGATCATGACTTGATGCATTTGCTATATTTTGAGAACTGTTGTGATATCCAATGTTTGTTGGACTCTCGCGGATCATTTTTATCGGTTTTTTCTCGTATGGACTACTATGTTCATTATTGTTTTTGTTAATCGCATTCTTTAAATCTTTTTTACAGTTGGCTTGTTTAAATGCTGACAATCTGCTATTTCCATTATATTGATTCACTAATAATAATCCGTTATTTGTCCATTTGTTCTTGGAAACTTGAGCGGAAGAGGATTGGTTTTCATTTTCTTCTGCTGCATCACGTAAATTTTTAATTAGATCACTATCTATCTCAGTTTGTTCATCTTTACAACAAATGTTAACGGGATTTTCAACATGGATAGAAACTGAAGTGGCTTCATCACTTCCCGGTTTTTCTTCAACCACTTCTTCAACAACTGTGATGCATTTAGAAATCGCCTGAACATCACTGTCAGTAGTTTTATTTATAGCAGATGGCTTTGATTTCGTAAAGGTTTTTTTTTCAACATTTGCCTTTCCATCAGAGTCATTATTTTTCCAACTTAAACCTTTAGACATAAGCAAGAACTTTTTTGTAACTTTTATTCCGGCTATTTCTTTTGGATATTTGTTGTATAACAAACTTTCCCGGTTGAACATGACCTTCTTTGTCGTAAAATTACTAGAAGTATCATTTTGTTGCCTGCCTGGACTTTTTTCTTTTGGATTGTCATCAGCTTCTTTCGGTTCATTGAAGGAAACGGTAAATGATTCAAATTTTTTTTGATTCTTATGTATTTGTATAAAATCTTCATTACTAAAATTAGGCTCAATGGAAATCTGTTGAACGGCACTGAGAGAGTCGCCTTCAACGTTCTTATCCTTCCTAATTAAATCTTTTGTCTCTTTGTCGCCGCTGTTATCGTCGCCAGATCCAAGGTGTGCTGCGCAAATTTTATTGTTCGTAGAATTTTTGATGTGTTTGTTTGTCATTAATGACCTGGCGGTTTTTGAAGCGGTAACACGTAATGTTCTGTACCGTGGATGAAGGCGAATTTTTTTCATTGATCCGATGAATAATTGTTCACAAAGTTCTAATTTGATTTTTATCGATCAAATACACGTAAGTATATAACTAAATATGGATATATTTGGAAAAATATACAACTTTCATTCCTTATTGTTTGTAAACAACTTTAATGAAAAAATATCAATAAAAAATTACGTTGCAAAGTTATTAAATTGCATGAAAATGTTTGAAAGATCAGACAAGGGTTCCGAAATTATGATGGAAAATTTACCATAAAGAAAAGCATTTAAAGACATAAATGAAACTGTATCATTATAAAGAAAAAATGAGGAAAATAATGACAAGAAATTCAAACAGGGGCGTTAAGGTGGCCTTGTACGCCTTGTAAACATAAAAGAAGCAAAACTGTTTATTTCATGAACAAAATACCCACCACAAACTTTGACATTGTTAAATAGAAACAAGAACATTAGCAACATTTAAAAATAAAATTTAAAAAACAATGAGAAAGAACCGACTGAAAAAATATGTAAATCAATTTTGAAAACAATTTTAAAAAATTGGCGTGAAGGTAGCCGAGAAACGTACTGGAACGCCGTCAAATAAGGAATCAAGAAAATTATTGTGATTAAATTTTTATCAACAATTCACCACTGTTCTTGTCAAAATACTGAAATTAAAAATTTTTGTCTCCTAAATTGTTGTGTGGCAATAAATTTGACATTGTTTTCATATTGTTTTGATTTGGGCAATCTGAAAATATGATGGAATAAAATGGAGGGTTGTCTTTGAATCGAGGTGACTTAGATGGCGTCGTTTCAATAGTTGTTGACGTGGTTTGAGACTTTTTAATTTTGCTGTTGAAGTTAGAATTGCTGACGCAAAATGGAAATACTCTTGACGTCGTTCCACCATAGAAAGGTTTGGCATTCACATGTCCGCTTACTTTTGAATATTCATTCGTCTCTACAACTATTTCTGATTTTGATGTTAAGTCGACGTCAGAGCCTATTATTTTATGTGCATTATTCCAACTTTTTCTCCGCCATATAGCGTAGATAGCTACACACAAGCACACAATTGCAAATACAACAACGCTTATTAATGATACAAGGGCCAATTTTTGGTTTTCATCGTGTTCCAAAGTGTAATCATCAAAGTTATTAAAATCGATGCTTTGTGCTTTATAGTTGGGCATCGACGTCTGAAAATTTTGATTAATTTTAATTTTCATCTACTCTATTTTGAAATGCCAATGTTTTAATATTTTTATAATTAACATTTATAGAGAGAATAAATTTTCAACAGTTGTAGAAACGTACTTGTAGCGGCATAATTAGTGAAAAAACTTTTTCCGATTTTGTAAATTCGTTTTCGCCAACGCATGTATAATCTCCCAAACTGTTCATGGTGACGTTTGTTATTATAGCCGTGCTTAATAATCTGCTTTCGTGAGTTCCCGCGGTCCACAATTTGTTCAAAGTAGTTTGGAAATGTTGCGATGTTGGATAGGTTCCATCTCTCAGCCAGTACACTTTGGGTTCTGGTTCACCATAAACCAGGCATTCGAATGTTGTATCCACATTCGCCTTGCTTTCTATCGTTGATTTTCCTGTATATGTAAAATAAATAATATTGAATTGCTTGTTTTGTTTTGTTTTATTTCCAACTACAAAATATTTTAATTCACCAAAAAATTGATAATATTTTTACAACACATAATTTACTGATAAAAATTTTAAAAAGTCTCTAAGCCAACCGACGGCAATAATTGTTAAGGGGCAGACGAACTGTTCTGCCTTCAAATCTCTCCAATGACGATTGATTACTTGTTGAACTCCAGTTTGGCAGGTCGGTCCTCCTTCGTTATCTATCCAAACGGTCGGAGCGGCAACCAGCCACGCGCGCAACCACTTCATCTCGCAATCGCATTTCCACATGTTTCTATTTAGTTTGAGAAACGAAATTTCTGACTTTGTTAAATATGGCAGTATGTCTTTGTTTAATGTCACTAATTTGTTGCCAGCTAAATTCAGTGATTTTAATCTGTTGAAATTTTTGAAAAAATCAACTTCCAAATGGGTTAAGGAACAATTTTCCAAGCTTAATTCGGTTAAATTTTGTAATAACTCTAAAAAATTAGGATTGATCAGTTTTATTGGGTTGCCATCAAGCTTGAGTTCTGATAAACTTTTAAGAAGTGCAAGGCAGTCGTACGGCACGTCCTTCAGTTCATTATTGCTCAAGTCTAAAATGCTCAAAAATGCCAATCCGTTGAATGCATTTTTCTCGATGAATTTAATTTTGTTGTACGTCATTCGAAGTTCATGCAGGAGTGGGTAGAGTTTGAAAGAGTCAGACGTAATCCTGCTGATATGATTGTAAGAAATATCAAAAATTTTTAAATCATCCCTCAGAGTATTGGGCACAGATCGGAGGGATCTGTTGTTGCAGTTCGCCGCTGCCATGTTTTTTATTGTTGAAACTTTGCAGTACGACGCGCAATGAGCCACAAATGACATGAAAACTAAAGCTGAATAGAAATGATTGAGCATGTTTTTCTATTTCAACTCTTGAAAAGTTTGCAACGTTGATCTGTTGAAAATAAATTTTATACATTCGTTAAGATTCAACAAAAGTGAAACTATAAATTATTAAGGTATGTAAACACTAACAATTAAAATTTGGTTAACGTAATTACTTGCTAACTTTTGTTATTAATCGCTTACTAGGCAATTTGTAGCAAATGAAAACAGTTTTCAATAAAAATTATTTAATAATGCCCAGAATGCATTTGTGCAGACGTTCAAGAATGACGTCAGTACTTGCAAACACTTTATGGAAAAAAATTATGAATACCAATAAAAATAATCAATGCATACAAAATATTGAAAACGTTTTGTGAAAGAATAAGCAGACATGCATGAGAAAAACATTCTGCAAATCGCTCATCCGAAATTGTTTTTGCAACGAGACAATTCTCGGCAGAAATATAATTCACCTCTTGTTAAATTGACTACTCGGTCCATCGACCGAGTTGCAGAGGCCGTATAAACAAGGAAATCAAAATAAATAAAAAACCCAATGAACGAAAAACAAAATAAATGAATGAATAAATAACAAAACATTGTAAAATAGTGAGAAAAAATTGATTGTTACCAGAGCGTCGACGCCGGTCTAATGAACAAAAATTCTTTGACACAATGAACATTTTTGTTTCCATAAAATCATACAAAGGGTTCGCATTGCTTTCCTTAAACTTTCTTACCTGTTCGTTTGCAATTATAAACTTTTCTTTCTGGCATACTTTTACTCATCGTGTTTTATTATTTGCAATAATTTATTTGATGTCGTGTGAATGCACTTGAAGGATGGAACGCATTCGATGGAATGCATTTATTGTTTCACCTTGCAACGATCCTAACACCAAATATGCACATGCCATAAAAAGAGCAACTGATAAATGTCAATAAAGATTTTATTTCTATCTCTGATTAGGTTCTTAGACATCGTTCGCATTCAAGTTCCGCCTGCATTTTTGTTCTTCTGCACATCCACTCCGAGCTTCGTTAATTAAAAAATTCCAAGTCAAACAATCGTAAAATGGCACGTGTTTTTTAGCACAATGTGTTTAATAAAATTCCGTTATTCCACGTTCGCGCGAAATTTTATTTTATTTTCATTATATGAACGACTCATCAACATGCATGCATGCGGAATTTCCAATGCAAACATCATAGAGCATTTTTATTGTTTTTTTTTGTTGAGAAAGACAACAATGCTGATCAGAGGTGACTTGATGAGATTTTGTAGCAATCTTTTGCTTTAACGTTTATTATTTTTGTTATTAGCTTTTCATTCAAATGAATTCATTTGAATTCAGCAACAGAGAAACTGCGTGAAAAAGATGCAAAAACACAAAATGAACAAAATAAGGCATAAAGTAATTTACGGTAGGCCGCTAGAGTAGTGGCCGATAAAGAAGAAGAATGAGACACGAAGAAGAGAACATGCAATCAAGTTGCCACATTTACAAACAGCTTCTTTTTTAAATTTGCATTTGCAAATTTGCCACATTGACAAATTGGGCTTTTGGGTTTTGATTATCAAAGCGACTTTTCTGAACACTCTTATTTATGACCCACTTTTCAAAATCGTTGCTTTTATTTCAACATTTTTATTATTGTTGCTACTATTGTTCTAAGCATATTATTATTATTAAATTGTTCACAAAGCTGATTAAGAAGAATTAAACAAAATCAAATAGTTCTAAACATCAAATGATAGCAATAAATTTCTAAATTTCAAGTGAATCATTTTTTTTAATCTTTCAGTATTCTGGATAAAAAAAAATGTTAAATTAGAAGCGACTCGAATGAAGTGAATAATTAAAATTTTTCAGTTTTTAATTAAAAGAAATACATTATTATTACAATTAGAGAATAAGTAAGAACATTGTTTCTGGACATGCTGGCACGAAATATCGTATATTACTCTTTTTAACGTAAAGTCAAAGAAGAGGTCTGCCTTGTTCAACTAAATCATGTGAAGTATTTAAACAAATTAAATCAAATGACATCATAATCCAGCGTTTTGGAGTCGGATGAAAATATTTCCTAATCCAACTCCTTGATTACAATTCTTTAGATTCCGGCATGAGTAAAAAAATTTCCGACTCTCGAATCCGAGTTCGAACTCCCACGAAAAAGTTTTTAACTGTTGCTTTGTAATTTTACTTGAATAAGCTACACTTAAATAAACAAAAGATACTTCAAAAAATAACATTTCAAATCTACCGATGTAATTGTTTTTCATATTAAAATTAATTTATATTTATATTTCAAAATATACCAAAAGATAATTCATTTTTATTCATGACTTATTTCATTCTTGTGGCTGAAAAAACTGCGTTTTTTGCTGCGTCTCAGAGATGCCTTTTTTAAAATTGGTTGCACAGAGCGTTTGGTAGTATATTACCAGTTTTAAAGATGATTTTATATAGCTGTATACATCATGTATAAGTTCTAAAAAAGACAAGCTCTAAAATTTATTTTTGAATATAAATGAAATTTTTTTAAAACGTTTTTACCACTATCCGGAATCAACCCAGCCGTCCATCCTTTCGAGGCTGGTAAGTGGGTAGACGACGTAAGTTGTCGCATTTTGGCTGGCGAGGTGGCTCAGTGGTTCAAATGCGCGCTGAGTCAAACATCTCAATGGCTATCATATACTCAGTGTATATGATGCAGTGCTTGCGCGTGCACATAAAATACATGTGTACGTCGTGTGAAAAGAATAAACAGCCTTTGTGGCGAAAGATGGCTGCTTCATATCATTGGTTGAAGATATGAAGAACATAATCTATATATATATGCAACATTGTAAGTGGTTCTGCGTATGTCAGAGCTGCAATAATAAAGACTAATAAAAAAAAATAAAAAAATAAAAGTACAAGTTACAAAATAAAGCAATCTTATAATGAATGCTGCTGCTACCACTTTCAGCAAGATTTGTAATGTTAGAGTCTGATTGTCCATCACAAAAAACATTTAAAAAAATATAGAAAATATTGTCATTAAACATTTTTATAGAATACAATAATAACTTTTAAAAAATATGTAAAAAATTTTAAATTAAATAATAATAATTATTATTGAAAATACATTGTTATCTTTATTATTTCAATTCTCACTTTAATAATGCTCAGAAGTCACACATTTATACATTCGAATCGAACCGGGTCACAGCAAGAGCAGTGTCGGCAACCTTACAATACATGCGCTCGTGTAATTATTAATGAGTGTAGTTACAACAGTTGATGCCTGTATTCTCTCTCGTTCATGTCTGTACACGTTCATGTCGTACAGGACAGTGCACAGCACGTATGGCACCGAGGTTGCTTCACGGAACTCGTCTGATGAGGATATATTAGGGCTGTCGTAAACAAAGGCGAAGAATTGAGAAGTAGAGAGAAGGATTCGCCAACCACTTCATGCAGCATGGACAGAATAAAGAAAACAGTTCTTTGTTTGTTTGCCTGTTAACACCGTGAACGAAGTGAATTAAAGTTAATCGTAAAGAACGGGCAAGCTTAAAAGCAGGAGCGTGCTGGGAACTTATTTAATGAACATCATTCATCTACTGCTCTTGCTTGCTGCTACCTATCCAATCTTAAAGAATTTGTATTTGCTTGGTTGGTCGGTCGGTCGGTCGGGTCGGTCTGCGGTTAATTGGTCGGTTGGTTGGTTGTTTGTTTGGTTGGTTGTTTGGTAGGTTGGCTGGTTGGTTGGTTGGCTGGTTAGCTAGTTGGTTGATTGGTTGGTTAATTATTGGTTGGTTTGTTTGTTGGTAGGTTGGTGCTTGTGTGTCGGTTGATTAATTGATGTGTTAAATGATTGATAGATTAATTGATTAATAAGTTAATTCGTAAACTAGAAAGGTTAGCTAATAATTTAATTGGTTAATTTCACTTTGCAGCAGTGTATGTAATTGTAGGCTGTTGTTGTGCAGTCGGTTGTGTTATTGTGCATGGCCTGCTGTTATTGTTGATGTGTTTTGTTGTTTGTGGTGGTTTCGTTGGTTGTTGTTTATATTTGACAGTAGCTCTAAGCTTGAAATAAAATAACTTATTAGATTTTGTTATTATATAGTTTTAGTCAATACTTTTATCCCAGAAATTACTTTAAAAAAACATTTTGACAGTAAAAACGTGAACTGATTAACAAGAAAAAAAGGATTTATATGCGAGGTTTCAAATTGTGAATTTGTGAAGTCATAAAATTTAAAAACTAATTGAATGATGGTCGGACTGTTAATCTCATGAAGCGTTTTAATACGTCGGAGTAGATTGCTGGCTAATTGACGAAGTGGGCGCTACTTCACTTACGCTGGTGAGTTGTGTCGTCCTCCGAGCCATCATTCAATTTGGAAAATTATCCAAATATATTTCTCAATGTGTATTAACAAATTTTGTTTTTTAATTTTACGGGAAATAGGCGAAGATAGTTAAATTTACAACTTCGTTGTTGAAATTTCAGTTTGAAAACCTTCCTCTGCAAGTCTTCATCATGAAAGTTCCACCTCGGTATTACTTCATCACTTAATTTGGCATCCATCAATCCAACAGCTGCTGACAATAAAAGTGTTTCTTAATTGAATTTATGTTCATAATATACACAGCACTGACACCACAAGTCAACACGAACTGCACATGAGATGCCACAAATATGAAAATCAAGCAGGACAATCTTAACGACCGGATAGAAACTTTACAACCAACGAATAGCAGATGAAGCCATCAAGAAATTTAAAAATGAAGTTTCAAATAAAATAAAACCTTATCAACAAATCCATGAGAGCTCAAACAATATTTTAACAGACAAGTGATCAAAAACTCAAAAGCTAATAAGAACTGCATCAGTTTCTGATGTAAAGGACAAGACGTCATTAACACCGAAGGATTGGCGGAATATTTGTTGAACTGGCTTTCCAACCGCTTGTTTCAATAAATTTCAATGAGAAAGAAGCATTTGTATTATGTGCTCCTAAGTGTTAGAATGATGAAAATAATTTGAAATCAGAATACATCTTTTGGCTAATCCATTATTTTGAATAATTTTTAGTCAGCAAGAATATTTTTAATCCAAAACTAAAAAACGCGTTTGCCAACCTATTGAAATGGTAAAAAAAATTAATGTGCCGGCCAAAACATCAGCAAGCAATCGTAAAATGTTGATTTATTCTTTTATAACCGTGCTGTGTGTCGGCAGTATGACAACTTCATGCATTACCCCACGAACGCGACTGTTGACCCGGACAGAAAAATAGTTCCGCAGAAAGAACTCAGCTGATCGTTATTCATGCATAAAACTCGATATATATTCTCCGTCTGCAATCATCCATCAACCCAGACATGCATCTCTTCATAGTCGCATCTCTCCTTCCTCCTCCTGCTCATTAATGTGTGCGCATGTGTCTGCCACTGTTTGTAATTATCTGTGTGCATGTGTATATATACATGTGTGTGTGTGCGTGCGTGCGTGTGTGTGTGTTAAAAGATATGTATATATATATATATAAATATATGTATTTATCAACGTATGTACGCATGCATTTTTCAGGCGTTTCTTGAAGTCATTTCAAATTATGATGCTGAATTTTTAGATGGTCAGTTTGTTCCTCCAGGTAGGTTGGTGCTGTTGTCAACTTTCACAAAACCTTTTTTATATTATTTAGATTTTGTGCTCATTGAAGTTAAATCCGAAATCATTTGACTTCGAAGTTGCTTTTAAAAATTTGGGTTACTGAGTCAAATTTGGAACAAGTGTGAGGTTGGGTGAGATTTGATTGAAAATGAAAATGTCCATTCCATAATTCAATGGCTATTGATGTTAATAAAGTTTTAAGCATCATGCCAAATTATGTCAAACAATCCGACGGAAATGAGCATGGAAAATAATTGTTGCCTCGTACAGATTGGAACATTTACAAAAATATTCATCTTTCATTTTAGTTTTAAATGATCCACACAAAAAATGCCAGTATTGAAAAATTGCTATCAATTTAATAGGTGTACGCGTTTGCGTGGGTGTAAATTTATTTGTTTATTTATTTAAACCCTTTTGAATTTTTGAAAAATTATTTGTACGAACTCGTTGCGGGCGTGTGAGTGCTTGCTTGGATCCGGTGTGGCTGTTGTGGTGAGTTTTGTTCGCAGTTGCAACGTCTGCAAGTCCTACGTTCGACGCACCCCCATTCGATCGCATGAGTTCTTGTACAAAAAAAATTAATAAAAAAAATAAAGTTCAGTCGTCATCAACAAAATCTTGCAGCCTTGATCCAATATCGACGTTCATTGTCAAAAAATTGGTGGACACACTGCTGTCATTTTTCCATGTTTTGATCAACAACAATGCTTGAATCACAGACGATGGCAGTGGTGTTACCTCTGTTAAAAAAACCATCGAACATTGAAGACAATTTCAGGTCAATTTCTAACCTCACATTTATTTCAAAAACTATTGAGCGACTTGTTGCCGATCAGCTTCTTGGATATTTGAATATACATGCACTTTTTCCAAAATTACAATCAGAGTTTCGCCTTCATCATTCGACAGAGACTGCATTGTTGAAGGTTTGTTCAGATGTCCGTGAATCGATCGATCGATAAAGGTAACGTAGGCCACAAAACGTTATTGAAACGGCTTCCAGTATCATACGGTTTTACTGATTTTGCTTTTAAGTAGTTTGAGTCATATCTATCTGACAGAACTCAAATTGTTACAGTGGGACCAGAAACAGCTACAACGAAACTGGATCGTGGTGTGCCCTAGGGATCGGTTCTTGGAGCCCTACTCTACATTTTATATACAGCTGACGTTATGAAAGTTGTTGAGTCACTTGGTATTGGCTGTCATTTATATGCAGATGATGTGCAGTTGTGTGGTTTCTCACCGCGTGAATCTATGGGTAATCTATCGGATACCGTTTCAAAAGCAATAAAAACTGTAGAACAGTGGATGTCAGCAAATAAACTAAAACTCAACAACAGAAAAACTAAATTTATTTGGCTTGGAAGTAAGCACAATTTGCTGAATGTGAATGATTGTAAAGATCCAGTTGTTGATCTTGCCGTCGTTCTCGACCCAGGTCTTTCCATGGAGAATCCTGTGAAGTGTCTCTGCCAACGATCATATCATCAGCTTCATAGGATAAAAACAATTGGACGCTATCTTACAGAAGAGTCAGCAAAAACTCTGATGTGCAGTCTTGTCTGTACAAGGATTGACTACTGTAATTCTGTTTTGTATGGTGTCAGCAAATATCAATTGGTATCCCTACAATCGGTTCTGAGGTCTGCAGCTAGGGTGATTGCATTGGTTTCTAAATTTGACAACACTTCTGATTAAATGAAAAACAAACTTTATTGGCAGTCAGTCTAAGACAGAATTCAATTTAAAATTGCTCTTATGGTAAGAAACTGTCTGGATGGAAGAGCACCGGCTTATTTTAAAAAAAAATGCTAAATTTGGTATCAGATGTTTCTGGTCGGAACGACTGAAATCAGCAAAGCACGGAAATATTATCTGTCCTCCTTTCAAAGCATCTCATTTTGGTGCGAGAAAGTTTTTAGCTGCAGCAGCCAGGACCTGGAATTCATTACCGATTCATTTAAAAGTCAACTCTGACATCAGTCTTTAGAGGAGACTTGAAACATCATTTTTTCAACAAAACGAAGCACAATTAGAGCCCTGAAGATAGCTCAATAGAGGCGCTTTACAAATCTACAAAGCAATGTACGTACGTATGCATGCTTGCATGTGTTGTTTCAAGGCAATGTCTAAGTTAGGTGCTTCCTAAGAAATATTTCCCGAGCCAAACAAAGCAGGCCGCATGTGTTCGCACGCAGGATCGCGTAGGACATGAGGGGCAATAACGTTTATGCATTTTTACCAAATAAAACTTTTTTTGTCGCACTCGTGTTATCATTATGCGTGTTTACGTTTCTGTCAATGAACATTGTTCAAATTAAGTTCTACGCATAATGCATAGATTTTTCCACAACACAAGCAATAAATATGAGTATATGCTCTTTCTTATTTTTCTTATTACGTATGTTTGCATGTCGGTTGTGTATGCGTGTGTGTGTGTGTGTGGGTGTGTGTGTGTGCATGTGATGTATGTGTGTGTGGAATGTATGCGTGTGTGAGTTTGTAGTTTATATGTATGTGTTGAGTGTGTGCGTGTGTTTTATGTAATATTTGTATCGTCCTGGAGACGTAGAGAAAGTTAATTTGTTGATGAACCTTGTAAGTGCGATTCACGCTGCAGTGCTCGCGCCCACATTAAGATGTTGGTGCCTGGTGTGGGCCTAAACTCTCCAGAGTTGCGTTTCTGACTCTATAGTGTTCAGTTCACCTATGTATGCAAAAATATATGTATGTATACTTTTTTAGTACATTTAAAATGTCAAAAATTGTTTTTTTTCTGTTCAAAATTATTATTATTATTATTGTCATTATTATAAAAATATCACATTTTCAAAATGTTTTTGTTTTTTCAATAATTTTCCATCCGTTCATCCGTACACTTAACTTCATACACAATACAGCCTCCTGTTGTCCGCCTTCGTACACAACCATTCACACAACCATTCACACAACCATTCACACAAACATTCGCACAAACATTCACACAAACATTCGCACGAACATTCACACAACCATTCACACAAACATTCGCACAAACATTCACACAAACATTCGCACGAACATTCACACAAGCATTCACACAAACATTCGCACAACCATTCACACAAACATTCACACAAACATTCACACAACCATTCACACGACCATTCACACGACCATTCACACAAACATTCACACAAACATTCAAACAAACATTCACACAAACATTCACACAAAATCACATGCATGCATTTATATAACTTTGTTAACGATAATGAAAGCAGTAACATCACTGACAGCAATGATAATAATCCAGCTGTCACAACAACAGCCATGATGACTCGCTTACAACCAGCAAAACATCATCACCTCGCATACGAAGCAACAAAGGAACATTAAGACGAGCTGCAAGAAAATAATGAAGAACGAGAGGTTACGAGAACTGATGGAGGGACTGTGTTAAATGATTGAAGATCAATTGGATGAGTGATGTAATTAGTCTGCACTGGCCCAACACATCACGCTCACACACATTTACATACACATATATTCACATATACACATCCACAGACATTTATTCACATACACACATCCACATGCACATATTCACATGCACACATCCACATACCTTTACATACATACATCCATATATACACTCATATCCATACATCCACATAAATCTAAGTACACACACACGCACACGCACACACACAACAAACACACAGAGGCGCGCGCACGGTTGAATTATATCGCGGCATGTAATAGATAAAGATGCGACAGATTGAAATCCAATGGTGGAGATTTGCAGGCAGTTATTTGTTGATTGTTTCGCCAGGCCCATGCAGCAATTTGTTTGAGTGGCTTTTGATGTTTGTTGAAGAATCACCATCATCATCTTTATCGTTGTTGTCAGTTTTTAAAAGATCATCATCGTCGTCGTCGTCGTAATCATCATCATCTTTGTGGTTGAGGTTGTTGTTATTTTTAGAAGATCATTATCATCATCGTCACCATGATTGTGAATGTTTGAAAGATAACCATCATTGTTTGAAATGAGGAGGGTGGCGAAGTGGAATGATGATGCTCCCGATAAGTCCTCACCTGGTTCCAGACAGAACACCAAAACCGGGTCCTCGTTCGCGACATCAAGTGGCTGCTTAAAAAGTCATCATCACATGCCGGCTGCAGTCTGAATTATTTCAACATTTGTCGATCCAATATTTGTTCTTGTTATCCAGTTTTTCAAATTGTAATTTTTTTCAAATGTTCGTCACACAGGAACACTGCATGGCCCGTGCGGAACGAACCTCCGCAGTCCACTCGGGGGTCTAGAAGCATTTGTGTCAACATGCAACCACACGCTGCCCAGCAGTTGCCACGAGAGGTGGAGCAGTTCTCCAAAGTTTCGTCACATGAAAGTATGGGTCTGCTTGTAAAACAAATTGATTGAAATAATGTTTCTTTTTTTTGATTCTGCCAAAATTGCGTAACATGCGAAATAATTACAATATTTCTCAAAAAATTTAGCTTATTGAGAAAATTATGGTCATGTTTGAGACCATGGTATCGAATGGTACTAAGAAATGAGTGTGTGAATGTATGTGAATGTGTGTGAATGAGTGTGTGTATGTGTGTGAATGTGTGTGAATGTGTGTCAACCTTTGCTATCCTCTAGATAAAAATACAAGTAACTCAGGTGGTTTTGTATTATAAATTTGCTTTTTGCCATTCAAGTAAATTCTTCTCGCTTTTTCTTAACTCGTGTTAAACACTCTTTTGCCAAATCTGCTTTTGCTTTTTCTGGTCTTTTTCTCTGGAACTCTCTACCTACTTCTCTGACTACTTCTCCATCACTTGCGAAGTTCAGAGCAGATCTCAAGACCCATCTGTTTTCAAAATTCATTGAGGAGCGCTGTTGAACATCGCGGAAATAACGCTTTTTAAGCTAATTGATTGATTGATTGATTGATTGTTTCAGTTCATTTCATTCCATCGCTTAACTTCACTTTATCAACATCACCTGGATCAGAGTAACTTGGTAGACGCAGACATTCAATGTTTTTGATTAATGCGTGAACAAATCTTGCAATTTTCTGATATTTTCAACATTTGGTATTGAGTTTGCAAATAAGTAAGTGTCTTTTTAAATGTCTGTATCGTTTTTGCAGAATATCATTTTTGTTGTTGCACGAACAACCGTGCCATGATATTTGTGGCCCCCCATCATGGAGTGTGGCTGCGTTGAGTGTCATCTTCGCGTGGCTAACAACGAACAACTAGCGACACATCGTGCAAATGATGTCAATAATTAATTAATTAATTAATTAATTTAATTAATTGTCAATATTTAAATAAGAAAAATTTAAACTTTGACGAGAATACCACTGCACCATACACGCACATTTGCACATTTTCATTCAAACACACACAAATTTACACACACACATTCATGCACATATTCACACACTCATTTACATACATATTCACACACTCATTCACACACATACACACACTCATTCACACACTCATTCACACACATACACACACTCATTCACACACTCATTCACACACATTCACGCACACATTTACACACTCATTCACACACACATTCACACACTCATTCACACACATTCACACACTCATTCACACACTCATTCACACACATTCACATACATTCACACACCCATTAACACACTCATTCACACACACATTCAAGTACGCACATGTATGAATGGTTTTGGATCAATTGTATTTGTTTATTTATTCGTTTTTGACATGCCGTGTATGTTTTTTTTTCATTTTCTCCACTTCGCGGTCTGTTAAGTTTGTTGGTTACTTATTGTATCTGCTTGCCGGCAGGTTAGTTGGTGGATGGTTATTATGTATTGTTTGTTTTATTTATTTATTTAATTATTTATCTTATTTTTGTTTTTTTCTGTATATTTTTTTTGTTATCATTCAAGCTGTCATGTTGTTGCTCTGTGTCTGATAGAGGCGCTGTTACAAGTTTTTTTATAATAGGTAATTTTTCATCAAATGCGTACAATCAATAATTAATTAGTTAATTAATTAATGGAGAAATTGTCATGATTAAAATGAAATCATAATCATCATAGTTAGTCATCACTGCTCTTCATTTAAAATTAAATAAGTACAGCGATGATGAGACAGTTATGAAAGTTGGTTCACGCATTGTTCCGATCCCAATATATGGCATGTGATGGCAATTTGCTATAATAATAATTATTATTATAATTCGCACACACAATCACACACACATATTCACACACAATCACACACACATATATTCACACACACACGCACACATTCACACACACGCAAATAAACACAGAAATATTTGCTCCTAAGAGCGACCAGAATTTGCTGAAAAGCCTCAAGCGTTTGAAAAAAACATTTACTGATACTTATGTACCTGGAAATTTTCAACCAAATTTCTCCATCGTTAAACAAAACTTTGTAAAAACAAAAAGAAATATTTTTTTTCAACAACACAAAGCGTAGGACGTCTTACGTTTGAGAGATTAAATTTGAAAGTCTCCTGATCGAAACGCTGTCGGGTCTTCAACTTCCGAGTCTTGGAATAACAAATTTCTATGAATCAAATCATCTTCAGTGAATTTCAAACACGCCTTCGATCGATCGGCTAAATGTTTTCGTCGCCATTTTCAAAGGTTGAAGTTTTTAAGCGTCGACGGAAGTTTTGGGTCGTCAAATGAAATCTGACGTCATCCATTTATCACTCATTGGGTGGGTTAATGAAAGATAGATGGATGGATGGATGGATGGATGGATGGATGGATGGACGGAAGATTGGATGGATGGATGGATGGATGGATAGATGGATGGATGGATGGATGGATGGATGGATGGATGGATGGATGGATGGATGGATGGATGGATGGATGGATGGATGGACGGATGATCGGATGGATGGATGGATGGATAGATAGATGGATGGATGGATGGATGAATGGATGGATGGATGTATGGATGGATGGATGGATGGATGGATGGATGGATGAAACATGATTGTTGAACTTGGGCGAGTTGACTAGATGAGATGACTTTGTAGTTTCATAGAAATTGTTTTGTGATCACATAGAAATTAATTTTTTTTTATTTAAAATCAGAATATAACAACGAACTGTATTACGTCAAAGCAGAATCATTTTAATCAGTCAGACAACAACAACGATACAACTGGAGTGCCCTCCAACACAACAACATTACACTAACACACATCAATGATACAAATGATACAAATGATACAAATGATGCAAATGATACAAATGATACAAATGCAGCGACAACAACAATGATACAGATACAACGACATTGATACAACTGGAATGCACTCCAACACAACAACATTACATCAATATACAACACTGAAACAAACTCAATGAAACCTCAATAATACAAGTACAACGACAACAACAATGACAATGATGCAAAAACACAATGGCAACAGAACCGCCAATAACATTTGCACCATCGTAAAACTCCATAACCAGGCAACTGGCAACCGATTAATCATGATGAAAACAAAATAATTTCAAACATCCCACACCAACACACCAACACACAACACACACAACACACCAACATACCACACACAAACATACAACACACCAACATACAACACACCAACATACAACACACCAACACACCAACACAACAATCAAACATACAACATACAACACACCAACATACGAACACACAAACAAACAAACACACAAACACACAAACAAACACACAAACATACAAACAAACAGTCAAACACACCAACGTATCAATGATGGGAACACGAGCAATTTGTCATTCGCTGTTGATGTTTTACTACAACATTTCTCGGGTCATTCGAAATTCTCATGCTAATCATACCTAAATGCATACATTCGTACAAACAATAAATATACAAACATTCATCCACGTATACATACATACATGCAAACAAACAAACATACATACATGCATGCATGCATACATACATGCATACATACATACATACATTTCGCTCAGCTCGTGTCGGCTTCCACATTTTTAGTATTTCGCTTAATTTTTAGTAATATTTCTGGTTTTTAAGGTTTTTGTTGCAATAATTTCGGTTTTTCTGGTGTGGTTTTTATAGATTGTCGCTTTTGCCCTTTTTCGGATTAGTGTCCCGCCGTTCGGTTGGTTTTTTAACTTTTGTGGTCTCAAATTTTTAATTTTAGCTTTACCATACTTTAACAACAGCTGTGGGCTTTTACCCAGCTGCACCGTACAATGCTCATTAATATTTATTTTTGTTTTCTCTGTTTCATTCCTAGTTTTTCTTTTAATTTTTAAATTTATTTAAATTAACCTTTTTTATTTTCACCACAATTTTATTTATTTTATTTTATCACTGTTCACACGGTTTTATCTACACGCTTTTGATTTTATTTCGTTGACGTAATGGCACCGGTCCTATACCAATGCACGGTTTGTTTAAATCATTATAAAATAAAACCGGACGGTAAACTATATCGACATGGAGGCAAAGCGAAGGGCCAGGAATGCCCTGGTTCGTTCAAGGTAGCCGACCAGCCTCCGGCGGGTCCTATGCTTCCGCGCGACCGCCTCTTACCGCTGCACCTGTCATCAACCCTCATGTTGTTACACGCGGTTCTTCGGCGTCGGTCTCGGAGAGTCCCTCCCAAGGGGATTTTTTTCATGTTTTTGACAGGCTGACGGTCGTTTTGAGGACTGCCCATCTGTATGATCACGTTCCCAAACCGTGCAGAGACAAGGTATCTAAAGCATTGTCGGCTTTATTGACGGCCGTTTGCAATGATCCCTGCGACGCGGCCCATTGGTGCAGGCTCCAATGTTTTTTCGCATTTGTTTTGTTCAAGCCCACCAGGGGCGTTCGCAGGACTAATCAAGCCAATTACGTTATTAAACGGTTGGCCGAATTCAGTTCGACTGAGGTCGAGATTATTGTGGCAAGCTTCAACACTGACCACAACACCAAACCGCGTAAGCACAATCCAAACAGTTGGATTGAACAGGGCAGTCTCTCGGCGGCCGTCAGACTTGCTTGTTCGCCCGCAGGCTTGGCGGAGAGCTCGCCTGAGACACTCGCTAAACTCAAAGCTATTCATCCCAGTGCTCCATTGAACAGGCGAGCTTTCCCCACGCAGGAGCCGTCCAATGGTCGCGTTTCACCAGCCCAGGTGTTGACGGCTTTAAAATCGTTTAATAATGGTTCATCTGGAGGCCTTGATGGCTTGAGGCCTCAGCACATAAAGGATTTACTTTCCGGTCCGACGCCCACCGATGAATTGTTAAATAACCTCACCCGGTTTGTAAATTTGTTGTTATCTGGGGTCTGCCCTCCCGCGGTTAGCCGTTTCTTTTTTGGGGGCCCTCTGGTGGCTTTAAACAAAAAAGATGGAGGGATCAGACCCATCGCGGTGGGGAATTTCTGGAGGAGGCTGGCCAGTAAGTGCGCTCTGGCGCTAGTGTTGGAACAGGTCAAAGCCAAACTCTATCCTATCCAATTGGGCGTCGGTGTGAAAGGTGGTGCTGAGGCGGCCGTCCACGCCGTACGTGAACTGATTTCAGCACTTACAAAACGGTGGGGATTCTTGAAGATTGATTTCAAGAACGCTTTCAACACCCTGAGAAGAGACTCAATGTTAGAGGCAGTTAAGCAGCACTGTCCTCAAATTTATAATTTTTGTCATTCCGCATATGGCCGAGTCTCTTCTCTTGGTTACGACGCCTGGGTGGTTGAATCGTGCGAGGGCGTACAGCAAGGCGACCCTTTGGGACCGATGCTTTTTGCTCTAACCCTTCACCCGCTGTTGACGAAGTCATCCTCGGCGTTTGTTTGTGGCCACCTGGACGATGTCAGCTTGGCCGCAGAGGGTAACATCTCAGCGGACGACTTCCTGTCGCTGAGGGTCGGCGCTTCCATCATTGGTCTTGAATTAAACACAAACAAGTGTGAACTATTTGTAAATGACACGTTTCAAATGCCACACGTGCTGGCTAATGCCCCCACAGTGCCCCGTTCATCATTAAATTTTTTAGGCACTCCAATGATGGCCGGCGATCATCAAGACAGGTTTTTTAATAAAAAACTTTTTGAGCTAAGATTTGCCCTCGAACGTGTCTCTCTTCTCCCGGTTCACGACGCGCTGACAATCATCCGCGGCGCCCTCAGTTTGCCGAAATTGATGTATTTTTTGCGCACATCCAACTTTGTTAATGCGGCCATTTTGGGCGAATTTGAGGGTGCTCTGCGGGTGGCCCTCTCAGCAATTTGTAACGTCGAAATTACCGACAAGGGTTGGTCTCAGGCTCAGCTGCCGGTACGATTTGGGGGACTGGGGTTACTAAGCGTGGTTCAGCTTGCACCAATTGTTTATAAATCTTCTGCATCTGCCACGCTTGACCTACAGTCTGCCCTTCTTTGGCAATTTAGTAGCCTACACTGTACTCCACCGACTCCAATCCAACCAACAGACCTTTCCCAGGGCAACATTTTGGAGGAAGCATATAAACGCACATTCAAAGAGTTGCTTTCTTCAAGCCCTGACTCGGCGACCTCAGCTCGCTTGCTGGCAGTATCCAGCGAGGCGAGTTGTGGCTGGCTGAGATCTTTGCCCAATACGTCGGTGGGTACCAGATTGGACGACGAAACGGTCAGGACAGCCATTGGCTTCCGTCTGGGGTTGGCCGTTCAAAGTCGATATACATGCAGGTGCGGCGCGGAGGCGGATGAACTCGGCCATCATGGTCTTGTTTATCGTTTGGGCGGAGGTCGCCAGCAGCGACATTCAGCCATAAACGATTGTGTGTGCCGACTTTTCTCCAAGGCCTCAATTCCGGTTTTAAAGGAACCGTCGGGCATTGCGGCGCACGACGGTAAACGCCCTGACGGGTATACCTTGATCCCTTGGAGAGCCGGCAGGTGCCTGGCGTGGGACGTTACCGTTCCGGGCACCTTTGCTGAGCGCTACGTGCAGCTTACTAGCAAAGAAAGCGGTTACTGCAACCAGGGCATCTGACGAGAAGATCAAAAAGTACGACGGGGCTCTCCCCTCGATGGAGTTTTTACCGATTTGTATCGAGGTCCTCGGCCCCATGGACCGTAACACCTCCGGGTTTTTCAATCGAATTTGTAAAAATATCAGTATTAGGTCAAGCTATAGTAGGGAATATTTTTTTGCTATGAATAATATCTCGTGCATCCTGCAGCGGTTTTTGCGCGTCTGTGTGTTGGAAAATGTGGAGTTGAATGCCGACGGGGTTGAGTGACGTTATAGCAAATAAAATCAAATTTAGTCAGACGCTTGGCTTTTGGTGTCATTCGTCAATGATTTGGTTTTAACATACATACATACAAACAAACAAACACACATACATACATGCATACATACAAACACACACACACACACACACACACACATACATACATACATAATTACATACACATGCGCTGACTAGAATACCGAGATTTGGTGCATCAGAACTGAGTTTTTTAGGCACACTCTTGGTCGAGGGCGATTACCAAATAAAGTTTTTTGACCAAAAGCTCTCTGAGCTCAAATTCGCCTTGGGTCGTGTTTCCTGTCTTTCGGCCCATGATGCCTTGACTATTATCCGCAATGCCCTCAGTTTGCCCTAATTGATGTACTTCCTGCGTACATCCAAACACATTGACCCTTTTAAATTGGGCGAATTTGACGGAGCCCTGCGCACCGCCCTGTCGTCGATTTGCAATGTTCAAGTGACCGACAGTGGTTGGTCTAGGCTCAGCTGCCGGTGCGATTTGGTGGGCTGGGGTTGCTTAGCGTGGTTCAGCTGGCTCCTGTTGTTTATAATTCTTCTGCCGCTGCCACTCTTGACTTACAGTCCTCTCTGCTTCACCGGTTTTTTCGTTGCCGCGATATTCTTTCCCCAGTGTTTGCCCCGGGGGACCGTACGCACGTCCAAATTTTGAACGAAGAATATAAAAAGATTTTTCAAAATTTGTTGTCTTCATGCGCCGACGACTTTTCCACCGCTCGTTTGTTAGCCATGTCCAGCGTTTCCAGCTGTGGGTGGTTGAGATCGTGGCCCAACACCTCTGTGGGCATCAGGCTTAACGACAAGTCTGTGAGATTTGCCATTGGTTTCAGACTTGGCCTGGTCATTCAAAATAAATACACGTGCCGATGTGGCGCTGGGGCGGACGAGTTTGAGCACCACGGTTTGGTTTGTCGCCTGGGTGGGGGCCGTAAACTACGTCACTCAGCATTAAACGACTACATTTGTCGGCTCTTCTCCAAGGCTTCAATCCCAGTGCTCAAGGAACCATCCGGCATTTCTGCGCATGATGGTAGGCGCATTGTATCCATCATCATCATCATCATCATCATCACCATCATCATCATCATCATCATCATCATTGTATTCATCATTACACCATCATCATCGTCATCACCACCAGCCTTTGGCTCGAAGTTTTATCTTAATAAGAGTATTATACTTCCCAATCATCAGCATCAGCAGCGTGCAATGTTCCTTTATAGACTCCCCGTAATCATCAAATTTGTCATTCAAGTTCGCAGAGATTCATTTTCAATTTCTGTTTCAACATTTGAAACCATTCTGGAGTCACACATGAAATGGAAACATTTTGAAAGGCCAGTCATCCATTTGTGATGGTGGTGCCAGAAAGCAGGCAGTTGTCTCTTAACTATATTTGTTTAGCACTTCTGCTTCTGCTTATTTGTCTGCCGTGCTTCAAACCGAGTTCAACTGGCGGGTTTGGTATGTGATTGATTGATGTTTTTCCTTTATAGATCCAAGCATGCTACATTTTGTAAATATTAATTAATACTTCTTTTTATTTTTATTTTTTTGCAAAATATTTGCAATAATTTGAATCAATTTATAAGATGGACCTCCAACTGAAACAATAAATTTGTTGTAGAAGTGTCTCAAGCGCTACAAAATGAGTTCATCGTTAAATATTCATTGATAAAGAAGTTGATTAACAAGATGTAAGCAATCAGTGGTGCTGGTTAATTTCACAGTGGGAAATGGGACGAGTACCGCCAGCGTTCCACTTCGCATGGCGCGGTTCACTTCGGAACGGAGGGCAGGTTGCGATGCATCATTCTATATTTCATCTGACCTCTGCTGTTTCGTTGTATATATTTTTAAAGTATTCTTTTTAATTTTCAGCGATTGCTGTTATATCTGCGATAATTTCAAAATTTTTGGTTTTGACACTCTTGAGCTGTGCAGAAACTTGCGAGTGGCGATGTTTTCCCATCTGACTTTTCTGCCGGGCTTTGTCCAACTCGCCACAATGTATTACTAGGTGTCTTACTAGTTTTTTAACTTTCATGCTGCAAAATAAGTTATGAATTAAAATTTTCATTTCCACATTTAAAAAACCATGTTTGATTTTGTTTAATCATTTCATTCGTGCGATCCAACTTTGTTCGTCAACCCTTTAAACAAGTTTCCAGCTTATTTTTTAATTAATTTTAACACACCTAACTTTTTGGTGTTTGTGAAATTATTAAGAACATACAAAGTGCAGAGTGCAATGAGATGAATGTTAGCCAGCTAGGAAAAACATGATGATGATAATGATGATGATGATGATGATGATGATGATGATGATGATGATGATGATGATGATGATTACATCATTACATGATGGTGATGATGATATTTTATACTGCCTCCATCATGACTCATTGTGGTGATGATGACGACGACGATGATGACGATGATAAGAAAACGCATGAAAATTGACGGTGCAATTGAAAAAGTGAATCAATTGAACGCGAAATTTACACTAATTAACTTCAGATTTTGCAGGGATGATTACTTATAGATGATATTGATGATGATGACGACGATGATGATGATGACGACAACAATGATGGTGAATTAAGGACGAGGATGTTGATGTTATGACGACGATGCAAATGAGAAGATGAAGATTTATTTTATTTTATTTTTTATATTATTTGAAGGATGACCAAAAAAAGATAAACGGTGATAATTTGATGATGGCATTTTATTGTAATAACATTATAGCAGTTGTGGAATAATAATGGTAAATGTAACACCACGAAAATAATGTTTATTTCAATTAATCTATATTATATTATAAAAATGTTTAATACGTGGGTGAATGAATGAATGAGTGAGTGAATAAATGAATGAACGAATGAATGAGTAAATGAAAGAATGAGTGCATGAATAAATGAGTGCGTAAATGAATGAATGAATGAGTGCGTGAATGAATGAGTGCGTGAATGCCGTCAAGGACTCTGCGGATCATCCCATGAAACTTGGAGATTTGAAATCATATTTGCCACCTCCCAGCAGCCCGATAACTTGTCCTACTTCTGGCCTATCCAAAATCGTTTCAGTGTTTTTAATACTTTTTTTTGTTCCAGATACACGACCTACAACTTGTGCATCTTGTAAGTTTATTACTTTGAATATCAGGTTTTTTTTCTCAAATTTGTTGTGTTTAAATGATGATGATAATTACACTAACGATGATGATGATGATAATGATGATGATAATGATGGTGGTGATGATGAGGAGGAAGAGAATGATGATGATGATGATGATGACATGATCATGATAACCTAAAGATTAAACGATTTCGGTGATTGTACTAAAGTCACGTTGATAATGATGGTGGCAAATTAATGTCAGTAAACTACATCATAGTCATCATCATCATAATCATTATCATCATCATTATCATCACTCTGGTTATTATTATCATTATCACTATATACGTTTGAGTTATCACGGAGCCATCAATCATTGGTGGGATATTCCACTGAAAGATTTTTATCATATTTTAATCACTTCATCATCTTTACGTCATCATGACGTCACCATTACACCATCATTACGTCATCAATACATCATCATTACGTCATCATCACATTTAAATAATCATAATCACCATCATCGTCATATCATTATCATCATCGTCATCAGACATAAAACAAATTGCATCATTACTTTTGTTATTACATTATTGTAATATCTTTGTGGTTATTACATTAGAACGTCATCATATTATTACCATATGAAAATTAATTAATAATCGTTGCATCAGTTAAATAATTATTACATCTTTACATCATTATATTATTACAACATCATTAAATCATTGTTGCATCATCGTTACATCTTCATTACATCATCATTGCATTATCGTTACGTCGTCATTACATCATCGTTACATCATCATTGCTTCACCATGACCATCATCTTTACATCATTTCATTATCATTACATCATCGTTATATCATCATTACATCATTATTACATTGACATTTCATCATCATTACATCGTCATTACATAATCTTTACATCATTGCTTCACCATGACTTTATCATCTTTACATCATCATTTCATCAGCTTTACATCATCATTACATTATCGTTACATTATCATTACATTGACATTTCATCATCATTACATCGTCATAACATCATCTTTTCATTATTGCTTCACCATGACTATCATCTTTACATCATCATTTCATCATCGTTACATCATCATTACATCATCATTACATAATTTTTACATCATTGCTTTACCATGACTTTATTATTTTTACATCATAATTTCATCGTCATTACATCATCGTTACATCATTGTTACAACATCATTGTTACATCATCATTACATTGACATTGCATCACCATTACGTCATTGTTACCTCATCATTACATTAACATTACTACATCATTACATCATCATTACAAAGACATTACATCATCATTACATCATCATTACATCATCATTGCATTATCGTTACGTCGCATTACATCATCGTTACATCATCATTGCTTCACCATGACTATCATCTTTACATCATTTCATTATCATTACATCATTGTTACATCATCGTTATATCATCATTTCATTATCACTACATCATCATTACATTGACATTACATCATCGTTACATCATCGTTACATCATTGTTACATCATCATCATTACATCATTGTTACATCATCATTACATTGACATTACTACATCATTACCTCATCATTACATTGACATTACATCATCATTACATCATCATTGCATTATCGTTACGTCGTCATTACATCATCGTTACATCATCATTGCTTCACCATGACCATCATCTTTACATCATTTCATTATCATTACATCATCGTTATATCATCATTACATCATTATTACATTGACATTTCATCATCATTACATCGTCA
>NW_008705246.1:380007-382459 GCF_000326865.2 Helobdella robusta | reverse complement strand
GTGATGATGATGACGATGACATCGATGATGATGATGATCACCACTTTCGCCATCATTACATCATCATCACATTGGCAAACACTGACGTCATTACTGCGTCATTAAGTTGAAAATAATTTTTTTCTGATTTAATTAAAATTTCATGGAAAGTGTCAGATGCATTGGCTACAGGCAGGCTGGATGAGAAGTCTGAACAGGTTGCTGGATGAGAAGTCTGGAAATGTTGAGGAGATGTTGAAGGTGGGCGGCCCTCTTATGTAATTCTAAATTCCGCAAGTTTTCAAATTTATTGAAATTGAAAAATTTTGATGAACGGTGAAACGTTAATGGTCTTTAAACAAATAAATAAAATAAATAAATGGGTGAAAATAAATAAACAAATAAATAAAATAAATAAATGATTAAATGAATAATTAAGAAAATTAATTTATTAAACAATAAATAATTTGTAAAATTAATGAAACGAAATAGAAAGAATTAAATTGATTGGAGTGAGTGGAGCGGAGAAATAAATGAAAATAAAATGACTGAAATGGAAAAAGTGAATGAAGGAACGAAAAAAATGAAAAAATGTGAAAGAATGAAGGAATGAAAAAATAAAAGAATGAAAAAATGAAGAAATGAAAGAATGAAGGAATGAAAAAATGAAGGAATGAAAGAATACAAAAAATAAAAAAATGAAAAAATGAAAGAGTGAAGGAATGAAAAAATAAAGAAATGAAAAAATGAAGGAATGAAAAAATGAAGGAATGAAAAAATGAAGGAATGAAAAAATGAAGGAATGAAAAAATAAAGGAATGAAAAAATGCAAGAAGGTGTAAAAATGTGGAAATAATGAAAATTTTTTTGAGATAAGACAAATTGAATTCAGTAAAGATGGAAGAAATTTCGAAAGTTTAAATGAGTTCAAAGAAAAATAAATGAACGAATGAAAAAAATGAACTACTCACTGAAATGAGTGAGAGAGTGAATGAATGAATGAGTAAGAGAATGAATGAATAAATGAATGAATGAATGAGTGAGAGAGTGAATGAATAAATGAACGAACGAATGAATGAATGAATAAATGAATGAATGAATAAATGAATGAATGAATGGATGGATGGATGGATGGATGGATGGATGGATGGATGGATGGATGGATGGATGGATGGATGGATGGATGGATTTTGATCAGGTGTTGTGTCAGGCAGGCAGCTTGGCAGTGCAATTAAACATGCAACATCAGTAGTAACATCATCATCATTGTCGTCATCGTCATCATTTTCAATTCAATCATCGCCATCATCATCATCACCATCGTCAATATTTGACGAGAAGTCTCTTGTGATGATGATGATGACGACGACGATTATGGCGACTGTGGTGTGGTTGTGATAATGATGAACATGCATGCTGATGCTGATGATGATGAAGATGATGATGGTGATGATGATGCTGATGATAATGATGATGATTATAACGATGATGATAATGAGTTTGGTGGTGATTGTTTTGTTAAAAACTTCAAATTATTTGAAAATATTAAATTAGTTTTCCAAAAATGTTTAATTAAAGGCAAATATAAATGATCACGTGATGTTGTGTCGTCATCATCATCATCAGATTTTTTCATCGCCAATATTGTGGTAATGATCATCACCATCATCGCGCTCATCTTCTTCCGCCTCGTCATCATCATCATCATCATAATCATTCGCATCATCATCATCGTTATCAACATACGCACACACACGCACACACACACAATGCACTTGAGCAGGCGTGAATGAATGCATCACAGAGTTTTGCATTCACCAGGTCCTGCAGGATATCGGTTGTTCGGATCAACTGATTGACTTATAACAACTGTAAATGAAAAATGAAATTTCCTAGCAAAGTTTTGTTTGAGAGGACATAATTTTGAAACAAAAGTTAAAAAAACTCACACGTTGATGCTCAGAGGAATAAGTTCAACCATCGCAAAAACATCTTTTGATGGTAATGACGATGACGATGATGACGACGATGATGATGATGATGATGATGATGACGACGATGATGATGATGATGATGAAAGAAAGACACACACTCCATATTTGAGATACACTAATAATGAATGAATGAAATAAAATTATGCACAGGCAGGCTTATAAGCATCCGCTCGTGCACATTATTGTCATTCTTATATAGCAGATTCCGTTTCGAAATGTACCGGACTATCAATCAACACAGACACACACAAACACACGCGTACACACACATACACAAACAATGCAATCGCATAGTATATATATATATATATATATATATATATATATATATATATATGTATATATATGTATGTATTATATAAATATATATATATATATATATATTTATATATAATATATATATATATGCTCACACACACATTCGTACAGACTTACCAATTCTATGTGTGTGTGTGTGTGTGTGTGTGTGTGTGTGTGTG
>NW_008705246.1:361606-379938 GCF_000326865.2 Helobdella robusta | reverse complement strand
ACACACACACACACATATATATNATATATATATATATATATATATATATATATACAAATGTTATATATGTTATATATTGTAATGTAAGTATGCATAAGTCTTCAGTCGGTCTTGTATTAATTTTTTCAAATAATTTTTTCAAAGTCGTACTTCGTTTCATAAAATTAGTTTGGTCGGGTTGGAATTGTTTGATGCTGCTAGGAAATTTCACAAGTTTGTGAATTTTGCGTGCAAACTGCAAACCTCAAGATAGAAATCACATCAAATGCAGCGTATGCGAAGTTCCAAAAATGGTGAATTTTAATAGAGTTTGAGTTTTTGTTTCACTTTTGTTAACTCTGCTCAATGTGATGTTGGGCATTTATCTATCCCATGTTTCAAAAGTCTTAAAGTGCGTCCCTGTTCAACACATACTGCACAGCATGAGTTGGAATTGTTTAATGAATTTCTTCAATGGAAAACATAGCACGCAAGAAATCAACTGAAATGTTTTCAGAAACCTACGCCAGCAATTTGTGATATTTCACCTGCTGTAGTTAATTTTTTAATAAAACGAATGAATGAAGAAGATGAATCATAATTTGGATTGGCACAAAATTCGCACTCGTCAGTTGTGCCCGGTCGTCATCAGAGGGGACCATCAAATTTGAAAAAAAATGTCAAAATAATGGCCAGGATGCGGTTAGAAACTCGTCTACATTGGAAAAACAACGAAGTGACATGCTACTGAACAGTGCATCCAACACATCACCTCCACAGTAAACTGCTCAAATTTCTCGTTTAATTTGACGTTTCGTTTTCTCTATTGAAAAGGAGTTGGTGGCAGCAGAAGCAGCAGAACCGATTGCAATTTTTAAATTTAAAAAAAGTAGAACCGCCCGAAAATAAGTAAATTTGTTTCTCAGAATTTTGTTAAAATAATTTAATAAAAATGAGAAATAAAAAACAGAATTTCTTCACATCTCCGAGTGTACACTTGTACAGGTTGAAAATATTTTTGGCAACAAACACTCAGTCAAGAGCACCAAGAGCTTATGTGGTTACTCTCAAATTATGTTTATGTCATTCTTATATGTTCGTGTGTGATTCTGTATGTGTGTGACTGCGTGTGTGTCTCTGTAGGTGTATATGTGTGTGTGCGTGTGTGTGCACGTATTTATTCCATGTGTAGTACCCTTGGTGCAAATACTCCCAGTGTTTGCGTCCCTTTATCTTGGTTGCACGTGTGACTGAGTTGCAACACGACGGAAGAAAAATAAAAATTTTAAAATTTCAGTAAATTTTCGTGTTTAAAATTAAATCTCCATTGCGTCTGCAAACATTTTTTTATAACTTCAGACAGCCGAGCAACGGTGGCTGTGAAAAAAATTTGCCTGCACAACGTGCTTCAAAAAGTAGCATCGAAATTTGTTAACTATATTTAAATATTTAAAATGATGACAAGTGGCTATTTAAAACACCCACACACACACACACACACAAACACACAAACACACACTCACACGCACACACGCATACATATAAATACATAAAAGCAAAAAATTGAACTTGTTCCCTCTTTAAAAGTTCGACCCGATCGAATCCACCGGCCCGCAAACATGTTTTTGTTTCAAACCAAACTACAGACGAGCCTGCAGACACTGGACTGGCGGAGAACTCGATTGCGAGCCAGCTTTAAATGTTGATGAGTGGACGTGCCACGTGGTACGAGTAATTGTTTTTGTTTGCTTGCAGTTCCTACAATCATGACTGCTTATTTAAAAAAAATTCTTTTGTCTATTGAGGTTGAAAGTGAACGTTCGTGCCACAAACACATCCACACGAGGGTTAACAAACTGCATGCGCCTCAAGCCAGCCTCATCACATGAATGCCCAACTCGTGTTGGAGTTTTTTTTGTTTCGAACTGATAGCATTTGAACCAGGTCAGCACGCAACAACAACGTCGCCAGACTAGACATGCCGCTCCTAATTTACCGACTATTTATATGAATAAAAATGCAGATGTGTTGGATATGCGATGTTGGTATGGATACAAATGTTGATGCGGATGTATGTAGGTAAACATAAGAAACGTCATCTGAGGCTAATCGTCATGCATCACTCCGCTTTCATTCCTGCTGTCCACTGCTGTGCTGATGAGTTTTGTTACACATGTTCATCACATGTTTATATCAATTTTCATGCCATGTTCATTCAATGTTCATGCCATGTTCATGCCATGTTCATTCAATGGTCATGCTATGTTCATTCAATGTTCATGCCATGTTCATGCCATGTTCATTCAATGTTTTTGGTCTTTTTTAGGCAAATCTGACAATAATGTTACTACGTTTGAACTTTGGTGCTGATGACGAAAACGGATAATCTTTGAGTTCTGGACAGAAATTATTTGCAGCAGGCCATGGTCCGCGCCCTAACGAATGAACACGCGCCCTGTCATCGCCTGAGCTGACCCATCAATCGCCACTTCATTTTTACATGTTTGCCGCATCTTTGTCACACAATCATTGTATGTTCACCCCATGTTCATAGTTCACTACTGTTCGCTAAACGTTCACTTGATGTTCACTCGAGTTCACCACATGAATTGAGACATGAAAATAACATGGACGAAAGTTATCATTCTCTACATGATCGCATGGAAGTGATCTTGAAAAATAACTTCAACTATTGAATCATCTTTATTGATTAATTAAATAAAAAGCCGAACCAGGCATCTCATACATTTCCACAGCGACCTCAGCGAGTTTCTTCACAACTTCATCGTCAGTCACATCCTTCTTACAAGTTATTAATCTTATCGGTGATAATCTTACTGTTATTCTTTTCGAGGTTATTATTATTATTATTATTATTATTATTATTATTATTATTATTGATGTTAATATTAACGGTAATGTGTATGTTCCATCAATATTAATTATATGATTACGGGCGATGCCCGTGCGCCGGTTTCAGCGAAACCTCATTTGTTAAGATTTGAAATGTGCAGACGTGTGGTGTGGTGTGGTGTGGTGTGGTGTGGTGTGGTGTGGTGTGGTGGGGTGTTGTAATGATAATTCAAAAAATATAATGATAACGATGAGTTTATGATGATGAGGATGATGATGACGACGACATGAAACCACGCTTCGCCACACCTTAACATGAAAAGTTCTACAGACCAGTTATCGAAAGTACAAAAGTCGACGCATCGTATTAAACTGATCGTGCTCGGACATCATCATTACCACCATCGTTATCATTATCAGTATATTATAACGGCTTTCACTAAATAAAAATTTAGCTAGTTTAAGACGTGTAAGGTTTGATTTTAAGGTTATATTAGGTTGAGGGACAATAATGTGGCATTTTACTAGGTTCAACATCTTGGAGTCATTTTTAGGAAGTTATTTTTGACTACCACTGAATGTTACATAGCATTTAAAGATGTAGTTATTTATCTATGTAAACACATTGGAATGAGTAGCGTGGTGTTTTATTTCATCGGCCTTTAAGCATTTTAAAAAATGTTGTCGAAGCGGGAATTTCGCATGATTTGCTTCAAGAGTTCAAACACGGCCGTAATTCCTCAGAGGCACTCAAAATGTTATCCAAGCATTGGGATGCAAGTACTTTTAAAAAAACCACACTGTAAGAACAAATTCCATTCTGGTGATTTTAGCCTCGAGGATGAAGATGGTCGAGGGAGACAATGTAGGGTTGACAACGACGAATTGAGAGCAATTATTGAAAAAGAACCGCACAAAACCACACGAGAACTTGCAAAGGATCTTAACGTTGACAGCACTACAATTTGTGACCACCTGAAGCAAATTGGAAAAGTTAAAAAGCTGAATAAGTGAGTTCCCTACGAGTTGAGCGAAAGCAAAAAAAACTTTCGTTTCAAAGTGTCGTTATCTCTTCTTTTACGAAACAAAAGCAATCCGTTTCTGGATCAAATTGTGACTTGTGACAAGAAATGGATCCTTTACGACAACCGCCGACGTTCAACTCAGTGGTTGGATTAAGATGAACATTCAAAACACTTCCCAAAGCCAAACCTGCTTTCGAAGAAAATCACGGTGACTCTTTGGTGGTCAGGAGATGTATTAACCCATCACAGCTTCTTAAACCTAAATGAAACAATGACTGCAAAGAAGTACTGTTAGCAAATCGACGAGATGCACAAAAAAATACGGTATGTGCGTCCAGCATTGGTCAACAGAAAATGTCCAGTTCTCCATGACAATGCCCGACCGCACGTTGCAAAACAAACGCTGAAAAAACTGAAAAACTTGGGCTACAAAATTCTATCCTACCTACCATACTCCCCAGACCTTTTCCCTACAGATCATCATTTTTTCAAACTTTTTGACACCTTCCTGGCAACGCTTCAATGACCGAGGCCCCATAAAATAGGTGGATATGCGCATATTTGCATGCAGTGGGGGCAGATAGAATATTTGTAATTACTCTGGCGCTTCAAAATCTTATTTGACCTCATGGTAATACATAGTTTATAATTGCTGTTGCTATAGACAACTTTGACGGCATGTCAATGATGATGATTCGATTGAATGGTTTTGGAAACAGACGTTACAAAACTGACAGCATTTAATTAAACACCCACATGGAATGATCAAACTGTTGGCTTATGATCGCCACCTTTTTAAATGAAATTTTATTTTCTAAAAAATGAAAGTTTATTTCAAAGTTTTTGTTTAAATTCGGTGAATTATTATAAAGCAGCCAGCCCGTGACTTCGTGCTGGTGCTTGTTGTTGGTCTGCCATCCACTTCCTTGAGAACATCTGCTCTCCTCCCTGGCATTAAAACGCGATGGAAATATTAACGAACATTTGTATTCAGTCAGACATGCATCAGCAAAACATTATGAATTATTAAGAAAATTACTTTTAAATAATTTTTCAAGAGTTTTCCCTTTTCAACTTAATCTTTGTAGAGATATTTTCGTATGCTGTAGAAAATTTATAGAAACTGCTCAAAAAGATTGTAGTTGCAAATGTGTTTTAATGAACATTAAAAAGTGTTCCACATCCGACAGAACTTACAGCACTTCTCGTCACAACTCAACCAACCAATCACGCATTCGACAATTCACACACACACACAAAATTAAACACACAATAATCAACAATTCTACATCTAAAAAAACACATGTGCAGTTGCATGTTTAATGACCCGACGTACGTACACAGCTCGCACAACCACACACACATACACATACATACACACACACACACACACACATACATATACATACATGCACATATACACGCACACATACGCACACACACACAAACAAACACACGTGAGCACAATTAAATATCTCCCAAATGTTTGTTGGTTTTCATCAAATTTTCACGCTTTTGCACAACCTTTCCAAGTGACGTCACATTTCACAAAATTTCTCCAAATAAATATCAGTATAACATGATAAAGAAAAATCATTTTTTCATATTTTAAATTTAGAGAAAAAATTTAATTTGTTTGAAATAAATTCTGTCAATAAAAAAAACTGAATTTTGAAAATGAAACATTCTTGAGATTCTTTTAATATTGAAGAGTATTTTTTAAAGAAATTAATTGTCCGTGAGAAGTTTTGAAATCTTCAAAATGCAAAAATTCGACTGCGATATGCACGTACAAAATGTGCGTGCATGTGCAGTGCATGTGAAGTATAAGCATGCGTACCTTCTCGCCGAGTGTGCTTTCTTGTGTGCTTCTCTAAGGGTTGAAAACATTGTATTTGAAGTTGTATGTGAGGTTGTATGTTTAAGTTGTATGTGATGTTGTATGTGTAAGTTGTATGTGAGGTTGTATGTGATGTTGTATGTGTAAGTTTTATGTGTAAGTTGTATGTGTAAGTTGTATGTGAGGTTGTATGTGATGTTGTATGTGTAAGTTGTATGCGTAAGTTGTATGTGTAAGTTGTATGTGTAAGTTGTATGTGTAAGTTGTATGTGAGGTTGTATGTGATGTTGTATGTGTAAGTTGTATGTGTAAGTTGTATGTGTAAGTTGTATGTGAGGTTGGTATGTGTAAGTTGTATGTGTAAGTTGTATGTGTAAGTTGTATGTGTAAGTTGTATGTGAGGTTGTATGTGATGTTGTATGTGTAATCGTATGTGATGAGCTGTTGTATGTAATGTATTGAATATGTGTTACTTTGCATGCAGACAATAAACGTTTGTGTAGAAGAGGTTGTCGTGTGTGGATGTTTGTCGATTGTGCCCGAGTTGGACGCTGCTACCTCTTACATAGCATCTTTTTTTATTCATCTTTTTTAATTTCAGTAATATGTTTAATTTAATCAATTTGAATTAACATTTTCATTTATTTAAATAATACGTTGGGCAGGGCATAGACCATCTTGTGGACAACAACCAACCTATAACGTTGAATTGGAATGCAAATTGGCTGACCTGTTGTTTGCTATTTTCGTCTTTTATTAGATTTGTTATTCTATTTTTTAATTTATTTGTTTCATAATTTAACAGTGATTAGGTACATTGGTTGTCTCACAACTTAACATTGGTTGTCTCACAACAGAATATTGGTTGTCTGACAACATGTCTCACAACATAACATTGGTTGTCTCACAACATAACATTGGTTGTCTCACAACATAACATTGGTTGTCTCACAACGTAACATTGGTTGTCTCACAACATAACATTGGTTGTCTCACAACGTAACATTGGTTGCCTTACAATGCAACGTTGCCTCGCAAACAGTAAAACATTACAAACTTACTTATCGCGCGACACAACGGTTGGGACATCGACTGCTCCATAAAACGCTCATACGTCAGCTGCAAGTCAGGACGCCGTTCCGTTCCGGGGCTCAAGATTTCCCGCCATTTTTCGGCCTTGAAATGTGGATTGAGATAAATCTTCATTGGTCCTCTCAAGCAGTGCATTATTGATTAAGTCTCCATTCTCTTTTTCTATGCGCCTCCATTCCTGTTCCGGGCATTCCATCGTCATTTCTAACACACACACACACGCGCGCGCACGCGCACGCAAGACACACAACAAACCCAACAAACACACACACAACACATATATTCAACTGTAGAGCATTTTTACAAAAAATGTTTGTTGTGTGGTTGCAGGTATGTTTGTATGTGTGTGTGTGTGTGTAATGCACTTGCATATTCTCATTTCTTATTTTTGTACATACGCATACGTATGTATTATGTGGGGATTGAAAAATATTTGTTTGTATGTGTGTGCGTGAGTGTATGTTGACGACCGGCCTGAAAGTGCTGCTTTGTGAGGTACGAATCAGAGCTGGCATGCGTGCGTGTGCATGTGAGGGAGTATTGTTCTGCCGGTATTCGTGTTTATTTGTTTGTGTGTGTGTGCGTGTGTGTGCGTGTGTGTGCGTGTGTGTGTGTGTGTGTGTGTGAGTGTGTGTGTGTGTGTGTGTGTGTGTGTGTGTGTGTGTGTGTGTGTGTGTGTGTGTGTATAGTGATGTGACTGAAGATTCGAATGTGTTTGTTGCAACATCTACGCAGACCTGGGTGGGAATATTTGTGGCTGCATTTTGACCTTTCGCATTCTACAACTCACTTGCTATTTGTTCTTATTTAGCCCCGTAATTTTATAAATTCTGATTTATTAATTTCCCCAAAAATTATTTTAACTGTATTTTTTTTAAATGTTTTGAACATATAAAAAATTTTCAATCGCGAAATAAAGATGAAAATATTATAATTACTCATTGTTAATCATTTAGCCAAATAACCAATCCATCAATTAGAAGCAGACCAATCAAGCATTTCATGAACGACCAACTAACGGAGCCATTAATTTTTTAAAATCAGTCCTGATGGAAGCAGAAGCAAATGAATGTGCTGACGGATGTGATGTTGTTTGTCCTCCCATGTCGGTGCCTCCCAGTTGCTCCTGATAAAGACGCATCAAATGTTTTATCCATCCATCCATCCATCCATCCATCCATCCATCCATCCATCCATCCATCCATCCATCCATCCATCCATCCATCCATCCATCCATCCATCCATCCATCCATCCATCCATCCATCCATCTATCTATTCACCCATCCACCCATCCATCCACCCATCCACCCATCCATCCATCCATCCATCTACCCATCCATCCATCCATCCATCCATCTATCCATATTTTTATCTATCCATCCATCCATCCATCCATCCATCCATCCACTTATCTATCCATCTCTCCATCCATCCATCCATCTTATTCAGTTCCTCGTGAATGATTTTGCAAAACGTCTCATCAGAGCTTCCACCACGAAGTTTCAGTCCACAGTCTGAGAGAAGATTGTTGGAAGGCATCTCTCACGTTGATGGAGAGGAGGATGGAAAGACCGGCTGGAGGGAGGGGATGATCTTATTTTTGCCGAGTTGATGCACTCAACTTCCACTTTGTCGATCAATCATTATTCTGCTTTCTTATTCATCCATTCAATCAATCAATCATTCATTCATCCATTTACTCAATTATTGAATCATTCAATCTTTCATTCATTCGTTCGTTCAATTGTTTATTCATTCGTTCATTCATTCATTCACTCGCTCACTCACTTATTCATACATTTGTTTACATTATTTTTTAAATTTTAGAAATTTGTTAAACCGATTCCACCAACGAATAATAATGACAAAACTTCAAATTGAAAGCTTTAAAATGCTTTCAGGTTTGTGTTTATATGAACTGATTAATACAAAGTGATGAAGTTTCAGTGAACAATCCCCTTTAAAACTTTGTAAGTGTGACGAAAGATGGGATATGTGCATGTGCGTTGTCGTTTTTGTGTGCGTGTTGTTGTGTATGTGTTTTGGTGTTTATTTGTGTTGTTGTGTATGTGTTTTGGTATGTGTATGTGTTGTTGTGTATGTGTTTTTTTTGTATGTGTTGTTGTGTATGTGTTTTGGTATGTGTGCGTGTTGTTGTGTATGTGTTTTAGTGTTTATATGTGTTGTTGTGTATGTGTTTTGGTATGTGTATGTGTTGTGTGTGTGTTTTAGTGTTTATATGTGTTGTTGTTTATGTGTATTGTTAGGAAGATGTTATGCAAGGCGGATGTTGTGTGGATTGGATGCGTTGCGTGGATGTCTCTGACGTGATGAATGATGAAATGACATCAACGTAGTGTTCAGTTTAATAGAAAAATCTATTCAATATACACACATAGCAATGCCTATTGACATTTGAGTTATGTAATTTTCAACGATTCTCAACATGAAAGTGTCGTGGAATGTCATTAGAAGTTGGGCTAAAATGTTTACTCCCTTCCAAGTCAGGTCACATTTAGTGTTAGTGAGATGATGTTTTCATTGATTTCATAAAGTAAATTTTTAATTAAAACATTGTTGAATAGAAGGCACAGGCAAGTTTTCTAACAAGCGAACAAAGAAGCAAACACTTGCTACACGAACGAACGGAAACAAATAATGCAAACACAGAGAAAAGCAGACAAACTGTTTAAAAAGCCAAACCAACAAACAAACATGTAAGACATTTGGAAAAAACAGAAACACAAACAAATTTAATTCAAAGCCGAACCAACAAACAAACAAACGAACGAACGAACGAACACATCGCAAACAACAACAACAACCAACACGTCCACACACACACTCTTCCAGTTTATATGTCATTAAATGTTTATTTATGTACATGCTGTGCAAGCTCTGTCAACTTATCCCTATAATATATTTATTTCGTCCCCTCTCTTCCTCACTCTCTTTATTTTTTCTTTTTTTTCTCTCACACTTTCTCAATATCTCTCGTCGTAATTGTTTCCATTACATGTATATATATATATATATATATATATATATATATATATATATATATATATCAAATCAAATCAAATCAAATCACTTTCAAATCAAATCAAATCACTTTTATTCAATCAAACAAAACAAAAGCATGAATGATTCGGAGACCAAAAAAAGAAAATTAATTCTTGTGGGCTCGGCCACCGTGCAGCTCAAAATTGCTTCTCAATGATAAAATAAAATTGTCAATAGGAGAAAATGTATCAATGTTAATGAAATATGTACACACTTATATACATATATATATACATATACATTATTATCCTTGAAAAATAGAACTTTTCGTAATTAAAAAATTTTTCAGTTTATTTTTAAAAAGATGCAAATTGTTACAATCTTTAATTTCTTGTGGAATATATATATATATATATATATGTATATATACATATATATATACATATATATATATACATATATACAGACAAAGAGTTAATTAAAAAATCTGTTTTCTGTCTAAGCAACATTAGCAAATGCCACGGAAATGATGTCGAAGAATATCTGACTACTAACGGGATTAGAGTTTTATCATGCTATCCAGTCGTTAAACAGTTTAAGAAAAAATCGACAGCATCTGAAAATAGTATTGATAACAACACAGTCAACTATTCTGATGATAAAACTAAAGATGATATAGAGTCCTCTATGTTCAGAGTTTGCATTGATAGAAATGACGTTAAAAAAATAAAGGACCCAGCGATATTGCCGCAACACATTATAGTGCGCGAGTGGCAATTTAATAAAAAAGCTCAAGTTACTGTTGAAAAAACAAAGAAAGATGGATAAGCTAAATATCCTAGATGATGATGATGATGATGAAGATGAAGATGAAACTGATAACTACAATGAAATTCAAAATAAATTTAAATTAATGTGTAATTTTCATTCATGTATAAACAATTTTAAATCAACGTATGCAAATTATAGTAAAAATAATAAAATTAACAGTGGTATAAATTTTAATTTGATTCATCTAAATATAAGAAGTCTCATCAATAAATTGTCAGAACTAGAAGATTTTATCGATCAATTGGATGTTTTTTTTGATGTTATTGCTATATCAGAAACTTGGCTGCGTAGTGAAAACCATAATTTAGTAAACTTAAGAGGATATAATTTTTTTTGCAAAAATCGACAACATAAATTGGGAGGGGGTGTCGGCTGCTATATATCAGATAGGTTAAACTGCAAGGTTCGTGATGAAATCAATAAAAAACTTCCGCTTGATTTTGAAACATTGGTCTTAGAAATTTGTCACCAAAAACCTGAAAAAATAAAATAATAATTATAACGTATCGATCTCCATTCTTACAATTTAGATAAATATTTTTGCCACTTAGAAGAAGCAACAACTTTATTAAGTTTAGAAAATAAATCGCTATTCATCACTGGTGATTTCAATATTGATTGCTTTAATTCAGTTGGTTCTAGAGACAAAACAAAATTACAACAGTTAATGATTTCATATGGTCTGGTGCAAACCATTCACGTACCAACTAGAATCTCCGTCCTCAAACAGGTTTTCTTTCTCAGCACATCGTATAAGAAAATTAAATGAACATCTACTGTCATCAGATTGGAGCCACGTTTTTGGGTGTGTAAATGTTGATATGGCTTTTGAAAGATTTATCAAAATTTTTCAGTCCTGTTTCTATGATGCGTGTTTAATACAATCACTGAAGAAAAAAAACTTTTGATGAAACAAAAACCATAGATATCAAAAGATATTTAAAAAATGATCAACAAAAAAAATATTTATACAAAATGTTTCTGAAAAATCCTGTTCAGGAAAAATATGAAAAATTCAAAAGCTTCAGTCAATTTTGTACAAAGTTGATAACGAAATCAAAACGTCAATATTATTTTCAACAAATTAAGCAAAATAAAACAGACATTAGAAAAATATGGTCAATTATAAAAGAAGTTTCAAATATTTCTAGTAGACACGGTTATAGTATTCAATTAACTTCAAACGACCAACTAATAGAAGATCTTGAAAATTTTCTAAATGAACATTTCGTAAACATAGCACCAAATTTGACGAAATCCTTTAACGTTGATAATAATAAGAAATTATATCTTCGAAACAGGGTTTCGAATTCATTTTTTTGTGTTTATGTATCGGCAGATGAAATTATATCTACGACTAAAATGTTGATTCCAAAATCTTCCAGTGCCTGGGATGACATTCCAACAAAAGTCATTATAGAAACAATCAACTCAACAGCAACTATTCTTGAATACATCATCAATTTTTCCATTATGGAAGGTGTGTTTCCTCAATGCTTAAAAATTTCAAAAATTATACCAATAGAAAAAGAAACTGGAAACAATGATGCATCAAATTTTCGACCCATCTCACTCTTGTCAACTTTCTCTAAAATAATAGAAAAAATAATGTATAAAAGAATCACATCTTATTTACAAAAAAATAACATTCTTTCCAGTCATCAGTTTGGTTTTCGTGAAAAATACTCGACAGAACTGGCTATTATAGAACTAATAAGAAAAATCGGAATACTCACGGAAAAAAAACATTTTGTTGTTGGAACTTGTCTTGATCTTTTCAAAGCTTTCGATTGCATTGATCACGCAATTTTATTAGGCAAGTTGGAACACTATGGCATGAGGGGTGTGATTTTGAAATGGTTCCAAGCTACTTGTCAGAAAGGAAACAGTTTGTTTGCTGGAAAAACAAGTATTCGTCATTACGGCCAAATGGAGTTAGTGTCCCTCAAGGAAGCATTTTGGGACCACTTTTATTTATTTTGTTCATCAACGACCTTCCAAATGCAACAGACTATTTCGACTATGTTTGTTTCGCTGATGATACTAACATTTTTAGTAGCGGAAAAAACATCAACGAAACAATTGAAAAAACGAACGATAACGTAAAACACGTTGTTTCTTGGTTCAACAGCAACAGGTTAACAATTAACAACTCAAAAACTCAAATGATTGTATTCGGACCAATGCAATATTTAAATTATAAAGAGCCGTTTAAAATCGAAATTAATAATCTTGAAATTACTGAAAGTAAAACAGTAAAATTTCTGGGTGTATTTCTAGATCAGAAATTGAGTTTCAAGTCCCATGTTGATTACATATCCAACAAATTGGCAAGGTCAATTGGAATAATCAGCAGGGTCAGATTTTTCCTCCCAAAACGATGTTTAAACGTGCTCTACAATGCCATATGTTTGCCTAGCGTAACGTACTGCAATGTAGTTTGGGCCAGTGCATACCAATCAACCACCCATCCTATCATGATACTGATGGAAAGGGCAATCAGGATTATCACGTTGTCAAGAAAACAAGCCCACACTCATCAACTATTCACAACAACTAACAATTTAGATTTCAATAAATTGAACTTGTACTGCATCGCCGTTTTTGTGTATAGGCAGCTGACTAATAACTCCCGCATATTTTCAATAACTATTTCAATTTAAATACTAACAATAGACGATTAAATAACATTTTAGCTAATAAATCAAAAAGGAATATACTCTTTTCACATATTATATGTAAAGGTCCAAGAGTATGGAATTATATTATGAAAAATGGTTTTTGTAATGAAAATATGCACAAGAACTTCAAAAATAGATTAAAAACGTTTCTATTGAAAACACACATAAATGTATGTGTTGGTTTTTAATTGTGAATTATTCAAGGAACATTACATTCAAAGGTGTATAATTTATATAGAAAACTAGAAACATAATTTGTATTTTCTGTTACGGTGGCCATGCTCGATGATTTCCAATAAGAATTCTATCATGGTCAGCCCGCTTCTTATCATTAAATTCTTTTTTAATTTTATGGAGCAAATAAAATTTCGTTTCGTTTCGTTTCGTTACATACATACATACAACCGCATATACATGCATACATACATACATACATACATACATACATACATACATACATACATACATACATACATACATACATACATACATACATACATACATACATACATACAACCGCATACATAACACATCTACACTCAAACTCACAGGTAATGCGTATGAAGATAAAACACGCTTGTATATGTATTGAAGACAGGCAGGGACAAATACGTACAAATACCTGGCACATTCTACTATTGTTGCTGTGCCGTGAAATAAATCCTTATAAGGTATGTATGTAGACGGGCAGACGGCTTGTAAACTTTTTGTCATTTGGGTGTTTTATTGCTTCTTTTTATCGAGATCTTCATTTTCCGCTTATTGTTTTTTTTTACTTTTTTCTTCTTTTTTTTCTCTTTTTCCTTTTCTATCGCCCTGTTTTTCGCTTCATTTTTTAACTTTTTTTTCATTGATTTCATTCGTTCATCTCGAACTCTCTTCCTTCGCAGTCACTCGGCGATGCGATTCCGACGTGTGCGTCTCCAGCGTTCTGTCCATCTGAGTGTTCGTTCGAATTTTGGAAAGTAACCAACGCACTTGCTCGTGATACATTTGCAAGACGATTGCGTGTACGTGAGTGCCTGCAACACCACGTCTTCATACTTCTGTCTCACTTTTCCAGACTCTCGAAAGATGGACCTGCAGCTAACTTTTGCAGGTTAGTAATGCACCTTTATATTTTTTGAAGTACTGAAAACGTAAGAAACCTACCAACTGACAGACGCACATTTTGTTTCATGAGTGTTAGAGACACTTGTGAAATTTCCATCATAACATGCTACTACCACTGGACGCCTCTTCCTGTCTGCCTCTGCTGACCTTCGCTCATGGAGACAATTTTTCTATTGAAGTTTTGCATTTATGTGTTGTAAAATCATTCCTCTGTCATCATTGCACCTTCTTTCATATTTATTAAAATTTCAAAATTTCCAATCAAACATTTTGACGGTTATTTTCTGCCAGGACGTGTTAAATGAGTTTTGGGAAAATAACTCAAATCGGTTCGGTACATAAACATTAACATGTCGGTTGAAGAAATGGAGAAAATGCATACAAAGATTTCAGTTTTGTGCACGCTTCATATGCAGATATGCACTCGTGTTTCGCGTGCATTGCTTCGCTCCAGCCCAACTTGAGAACGTTTGTTTACATTGTTTGCTTTTTAATATACGAAAATGCCTTTTTCCAAATTTATTCTAAAAAATTCTATACTCTGTTCTGCCATTTTTTTGTTGTTTTTTCTTAATTCAACTTATATTATTTAAACACTTTAAAGTCTATTTGTGTATCTGTTTTATAAAACTATCCATATATAATAATAAATAAATTGATGAAAACTTCTAGTCAGCGGTGAATAGCAAGTCAGTTTTGGAGTTCTCACTCTGAAATGAAATTTTGTGACCAGTATCGTATTAGAAATCGTCGCAGCATCGTTTTGAATCTTACAACCCTAACAAATCTCCTGCCAATAGAAACATTTCCCCGGTGCTGTCTCATCAGAGCTGTTACACAAAACGTCAAACGTATATCATATCCTCATTGTACGGAACATTACAATTTTCTTCCCAAAGTTCATTTAAAATAAAAAAATTTCTATGATAATGAAACGTTGTCACATTCTTGCACGCCAAAATGTTCATAACAAAAGCGTTTTAGGCTTTGAAACCGCGTGTTCACGCACGATACGCATGAACGTGTGTACGGCAGTGGCCAACACGTCCCTCAACCAGTCTCCAGTCAAACAAATAAACAAATTCATGCATTTTATGCTTTTACCAGTTTAAAATTATTCTAAACTTTTTGTAATAAAAAATTCTCTCATGTTGAAGTTGTTGTTAGTGTCGTTGTGCAGTTGTGTTGAATTGTTCGCACATCATCTGGCGGATCCATCGAAGTTGGTTCAAAGGCTGGTATTAATTCTCTTTATGTTTTGGTGTGAATGTTTTTAAAAATTTAATTGTTACCTAAAAGCGAACTCATTTTGTTTTCTACGAGAACTTATTTGATGGTGTTTGTGAATGTGAATGTCATTTTGTTGATGCCGATGTCATGTCGATTCGATTGTTGATCTCACGCGGTTGTTTTTGTCATAATGTTGTTGTGGTGTTGTTGTGATGTTGTTGTGATGTTGTTGCGGTGTTGTAGTGATGTTGTTGCGGTGTTGTAGTGATGTTGTTGCGATGTTATTGTGGTGTTGTTGTGATGTTGTTGCGGTGTTGTAGTGATGTTGTTGCGGTGTTGTTGTGATGTTGTTGTGATGTTGTTGTGGTGTTGTTGTGGTGTTGTTGTGATGTTATTGTGATGTTGTTGCGGTCTTGTAGTGATGTTGTTGTGATGTTGTTGCGGTGTTGTAGTGATGTTGTTGCGATGTTGTTGTGATGTTGTTGCGGTGTTGTTGCGGTCTTGTAGTGATGTTATTGTGGTGTTGTTGTGATGTTGTTGCGGTGTTGTTGCGGTGTTGTTGTGATGTTGTTGCGGTGTTGTAGTGATGTTGTTGTGATGTTGTTGCGGTGTTGTTGCGGTGTTGTTGTGATGTTGTTGCGGTGTTGTAGTGATGTTGTTGCGATGTTGTTGCGGTGTTGTTGTGATGTTGTTGCGGTGTTGTAGTGATGTTGTTGCGATGTTGTTGCGGTGTTGTAGTGATGTTGTTGCGATGTTGTTGTGGTGTTGTTGTGATGTTGTTGCGGTGTTGTAGTGATGTTGTTGCGATGTTGTTGTGGTGTTGTTGTGATGTTGTTGCGGTGTTGTTGTGATGTTGTTTTGATGTTGTAGTGGTGTTGTTGAACAAACCTCAAAACACGACTGGAGTTTGCCGCATTAAAAATATAACAGCTTTGTAATGCGTAGAAGGAGGCGATGTGTGTTAAAGTGCAACATTTAATCTTCTGAATTTTTCATTAATTAGTTTTTAGGGGACGCACAGAAGCCCCGGGTTCCACGACTGCCTCGCTGAGTGACTGACCGGAAAGATATCAGTTTTTCACATTTATTTTATACACATATATAGCTATATATATAGATATATATTTACAATATTCTATAAATTCTACTGAAGGATTGGCGTTAATATGTTTGTTGTTCGTTTTTTTGATTTTTCTCAGTAAAGTTTTTTGGAGAACGTTTAGTTTATTAAAATTCAAAATAAACTGATTTTCCATATATATATATTGTGATGGACTCCCGTATGACAATGGGTCCACAAGTCAGTCTATTGGTTAAAAAATGTATGCTCCAACTAGGTTAATTACGTCAAGTCACAAAATCGGTAGATAGAGATACTATGACTCTATTAGTACATGCTTTCGTCAACTCTAGATTGGATTATTGTAACAGTCTTCTATATGGCATAGCTGATAAACTGTTGTCTAAACTTCAGATGGTTCAGAATCAGGCTGCTAGAATGATATATAGCAAATTAAAATTTGATCATGCATCACCAATTCTAAAGGAGTTGCATTGGCTGCGTGTTAAACAAAGAATCATGTTCAAGTTGGGTGTAATGGTATTTAAAAGTTTAAATGGTCTAGCTCCAAAATATTAAGAAGATAAGTGTATTCGAGTTTCATCTATGTCATCACATGGGCGTCTAAGGTCTGCTGATTCAAACACGCTGTATGTTAGAGATCGGAATCTGGAAACAGCAGATAGAGATTTTGCAGTTGCTGGGCCTATTTTTTGGAACAGCCTACCTATCGAACTACGTATATCCGGGTTATCATTAGCTGAGTTTAGAAACGTCTAAAGACATACCTATTTGTTAACTCCTAGTGATCTCAACCGATGATGGCTTCGCTTTCAACATGCTTCATACGAGGAGAGTGCTGATGAGAAGCAATTATAATTGGCGCTATATAAATACAATATTCGATTTGATTTGATATATATATATATTATTAAAGAAAAATTTATAAAGCGCCAATTAAAAGTTAAGATTCTCAGAAGCAACATAATAATGTAGCACAACAGAAATAAATGAGTTTTTCAAGTTCTTCTTGGAAGCTTCAAATTTCATCTCTGATGCTCTCACCGACTTCAGCAGACTGTTCCATGCAACAGGTCCTGATACTGCAATGTCCCTCGATGCTTTCTGCAACTGAGTATCAGGAACAACCAGCATAATACCATCGTCTGATCTCAGGTTCATACCACTCGTCATTACTGATTTAATTTTGATTTTTTCACTAAATAGTCTGGGAGCAAACCAAATTAATTTATTTAATTAATTACCTATTATTAATATTATTTTGACAATATTTAAAAATATTGTCAAAATAATATTAATAATAGGTAGTTAATTAAATAAATTAATTCGCGCTTTTCGGCTGAGCGTTGATATTTACCTTAACAACCATAATATAAACAATCTTGCCGTTAAAATTTTTAAAAATCGCGTTTTATATTGTTTATAGTTATTAAATTTATTTTATTGGTTTTCTGTTTTAATTAAATAATTTATATAAAGTAATAATTACCTTATATATAATGCACTGAAGATGAGTTATTTATAACTCGAAATAGCTATTTGCAAATTTATTTAATAAATTTTTTTTTTTTAAAAACAATAAAATGTCTAATTTCTCTGAAAT
>NW_008705246.1:355283-361040 GCF_000326865.2 Helobdella robusta | reverse complement strand
TACCGAGTAGGCCTGGCTCGTGAGTACGCTTGCAGAGATGCGACGTTAATGAACGTGAAGGTTTCCAGTTGCGTAAGACACCGTTCAGATACAGAAGAAGCGCGTTGTTTCATTGCAAGTGAGGTGGAAAGAGACATGGTAGGGAGAGTGTAGGAGAGAGAGTGAGGAGGAAGTTGGTGGAAAAGGGTGAATGGTTGGTGAGGTCTTGTTGCTGCTGTCGCTCTACGAAGTGCCTCACATGTCGCAGTCAACGTGCTCACGATCTGTTTGGTTGTTATTATCAACACCAACTTTAGAACTCAAATTGAAACCTTTCAAAAATATATCCAGCTAATATATCATCATCACAATCGTTCTATTGAAGTTGCGGTTACATGAAGCACTGGTTACGGTACTCGCTGCATCTTCCAGCAAGCAGATGATGACAGCAGTACCAACAGATGTGCCCCTCACCTCTTCATGGACTCATCAGTTTGAAGAAGGAACTTGTGTTGGTGACGACGCGATAGATGAGATCACGTCAGTCTTCGAATGAATGAATGTGGCGCACAGCTTACTAAGGGAAACGGTGAAGTAGATTTTTACACCAAGCAGCATGAAGTTTTACAGTTGTAATATTATGTTTGATTTCATAATTTTCCCTAATAGAATTTTTAAAGTCAAACTTTGCAACGTTGAATGAATGCTGAGATCACTACTGAGAAACATTAACCACAAATTCAGGTACATAGCAAATGACTTATTTAAAAAGAGCATGAATAATTTCTAGTTTTTTAGAAACGTTTTTTTTCATAAGTTTCAAAAATTAAAAAAGTTTCAATTGCAATGTTCTGCATAATAAAAATTTATTATTGAATTTTTTTTTCAAACCTGTCGGAACGTCTCATAAAGTGAATTAAAATTTTCGGCTGAACTTTGAAAACCAGCAAATTGAAATTAAACTTTGCGTGTGATAGCCTTATAAAATGGAAACAAAACAGCAAAGCAACTCCTATCCACACCAACATCTCGCTTGCTTCAAAAGTTGCTGTCAACTGGTTAAAACAATTCAACGAGTTGTTGTCGCAATTGAAGATTTCTAAAGCATTCAAATTAAATGACTTTATTGTTGAAATTGTAAGAACACTCTTTATAGATTGTATGAATTGAAATTACAATTTTAACAACAGCTATTTTCAGTTGGAAGATGAAACATCTTCCTAATGAAAATCACGGGCCGGTACGAACCATTCAACAACCAATTGTACGTTTGTATGTATGTTTGTTTGTTTGTATGTAGTTTGTTTGTTGTTTGTTGTTTGTACATCTGTTTATTTGTTTGTCTGTTTGTTCGATTGTTTGTTTGTTCGATTGTTTGTTTGTTTGTTTGTCTGTTTGTTCGATTGTTTGTTTGTTTGTTTGTTCATTTGTTTGTTCATTTGTTTGTTCATTTGTTTGTTTGTTTGTTTGTATGTATGTTTGTTCGATTGTTTGTTTGTCTGTCTGTCTGTCTGTCTGTCTGTTTGTTTGTTTGTTTGTTTGTTTGTTTGTTTGTCTGTTTGTTCGATTGTTTGTTTGTCTGTCTGTTTGTTCGATTGTTTGTTTGTTTGTTTGTTCATTTGTTTGTTCATTTGTTTGTTTGTTTGTTTGTTTGTCTGTTTGTTCGATTGTTTGTTTGTTCGTTTGTTTGTTTGTTCGATTGTTTGTTTGTTCGTTTGTTTGTTTGTTTGTTTGTTTGTTTTGTTTGTTACAGATGAATGTCAGATGAATTTAAACAAATATCCTGCGAATTACCACGATGAATAAAACAGAAAATAAAATAAACCCTCTTGTTTCAATTGGAATGACTGACTGCTCTGGTGTGAACAAATTGAAAATGATAATCAAATGATAACAAAAATGATGATGTTGATGATAATAATAATAAAAGAATGGAGAATGTTTATTTGAAATTTGAAAGTTTAAGTTTTCATCTCAAGTACAATTGAGTGATCATCATATAATTCATAAAGTATCTAGTACAAAGGCAACTTCTTTAAAAAAACTTTCGTTAAAAATTAATTCATAAAAGTCTATATTTTAAATTTTATGCTAATTTCCAATTTTATTCCAAAGGTCCGAGTATTTATATTAGGCCTAACCATGATTTGTAACTCGTAACAATAACATGCTTCGGTTACATCCACGTAATTTTATTTTCAAAATTTTCCATCCCAGGTAAGTTTTCTCTTATTTACTTTCTTCGTATTTGTCGATTCAATGTTTCTACAGCTATTTATTTGGTTACGGCAAGACTTTAAAGAAGTTGAAACATTCTAAAGGATGAATAATTATTTTATTTCCAAATCCAACGCGAACGGAATTCCTCTAAATTAAAAAAGTTGAGACTTTTTTAATTTTCTTCAAGTCTTCAATGGCACTTCACTTTTTGCTTCTCATGAACCTGATCTGATCGTCTGCACTCCCAAAAACGCATCGTAAACAAATTTTGATTTTTGCTCACATTCACTCTTTCACCATTTTCATTCCTTCATTTGTTTCTTCTTCCATTCAAGAGTTGATGGATGGAGCAGTTATTATACAAACTCATTAAGCAACGATTGGATGCATAATGATCTCTCGCAAGCAAGCGGGCAGGCAAGTGCACGTGTCCTCACGTAACGGTCCTTGCAAGTGCACATGTCCTGACGAGCGTTCAACTTCTGTCTGAGCAAGTCCCTTCGTTACGCAAACACCGACCTCATGGATATTGTTACGTTAATAGTTTTCTTATTTACCTTTCAAGTCTGAGGAAGATTACAAGGCAAGCAATACATTACAACACTTATAAGGTAGATACAAAGTAGATAGCTTTTTTGCGTAGGAAGCAAAGCACGAAAGAAATCGCGCGCCAGTCGGTTCGTTCAAAGATTCATGCAAATGGCATAGCAGAGGAGAAGATAAATTCTCTATATAAACTGCAACAAGTGCTGAAGATGATTGAAAAATCGAAATAGGTCCTATACACTAGAGAATAAATTGGAAAACTGTATATTATTCTAACTTCAACAGAATAAATAGTGACGACAAGAATTTGGTTAGGAATATTGAGGAATGTAATAAAAAACTATCCAACGCTAGAAATTCGGTAGATTTCATAAATTACTACATTAATTATATTCTTTTACCAGCATATATATATATATATATATATATATATATATATATATATATATATATATATATATATATATATATATATATATATATATATATATATATATATATATATATATGTAATAGACTGTCGGAAATGCAATTATTGATGGAAATCACAGCATGTTCGGCGAAAAGTGTTATATTTATATCAATATTTATCGATAATGAAAACACGTAAAAGTGTTATATTTTACGATGTTGAAAGATTGTAAAACTGAATATTCACTTAGGATAAACAAGGAACCAATAAATAGGCACAGTATAAAAATATTTGAGCATCTGGGCACATGCACAACATATCAATTTGAACACCGAAGATGGTATAGGGATAGCGAAAAAAGCTTTTCTGTTCTATCATGCATAAAACAAACAAAAATTTTGGTTTTGAACTCAAAAAACTTGAAAATGATTTACAATCAACCGTTAGAAAAATCGAAAAGTTAAATTGGAAGTTAACTAACGCCGAACATGCTGTGATTTTCATCAATAATTGTATATATATATATATATTATAATATTGTTCATTGCACATATATTCATACTTTCATATTGAGTATGTTCTTAAAACACAAGTTGCTCGTCATTTATCGTTTTTATGAAAATTTATTTGTTGTTTTTTCAGACTGTGCCTGTGTGTGTGTCTATGTGTTTGTGTGCGCGCGTGTACCTATGTGTGTGTGCGTGTGTGTACCCATGTGTATGCGTGTGTGTGCCTATGTGTGTGTGTGTGTGTGTGTGTGTGTGTGTGTGCGTGCGTGTGTGTAGTGCTCTTGTTCCTGAACGAGACACGTAAAAAAAATTTTGCATCAATGCAGATAATGTACAAAGCACATTTCTCTAATTAGTCGTTAGACTCTGTTTGTTTAGTTAGCACGTCTATGGCATTATTGTATTGTCGTTGTGGTATACATAGGCACACCAACACATCTATGTATGTTTGTGTGTGTTTGTATGTGCGTACGTGTACGTGTGTGTGTGCCCTTAACATGAATGTTTTTGTTGAGTTTCACCTACTAAAGTACATAGCATCTATCTCTTAACAATTATCACATCACATTCAATGCATTCACACGTTGCGTGGTGATGACGATGATGTTGATTGTGGTGGTGGTAGGTATAGTGGTGGTGGTGGTCTGCTGAGATGTGTGAGTGGATGTTGATTTGTCTTGCTAGTGATCACTAGTTGATGAAGAAGATACTTTTTAATTATAGTATTATTATTGCAATTTTTAATGCTAATGAACTCATATTACCATGATTACCATGATCAATTGTTGTTATTATTACTAATTATTAATTCTATTATTGTCATTACTATTGAATTCATACCACCATTATTAATTTCTTAGTTCCGAGGGCGACCCAGTCGCTTGCATTGGTGTTTTATAAATGATATTTATTATTATTATAATAATGAAATTGCTATCGTTGAGATTAAAACTCCGTAGCTACCTGAAATCAAACAGCAACGAAGAACTTAAATGTTTATGGAGCGAGTCCTATAGCAATTATATAAAAATCGACAATTTGCTTCCTGACTCAAAGGACATAAAACAGGCACTCAGCATGTTAACGATGAAACAACTAAATGCAGAACTCGAACATCTATCGCTACTCCGTTGCCAAGGGACAATTTTAAAAGTGATCAAAGACCAGATTCCCGCAGCTAGAATTGCTCACTGGTCGAAATTCACTGCAAACCTCCCAGAAGTACTGTTCAAATTTGTTAGGAGAAGTCTCATCCAACAACTCCCAACAAATGCAAATTTGTTCAGATGAGGCAAATCATCAACGGCTGACTGTCCATTGTGTAAAGCGCGGCAAACAAACAAACATGTTCTGTCTAATTGCAATTTGGTGGCAGCTCTAAAAAGATTCACAATGCGTCACAACAAAATTTTAAACATAATTATAGAAAGGTTGAAAGCATGCGCGGGTCCAGAGGTTTCGATATATGCAGATGTGGACTATGATGGGATCCCTCCAGTGTCTTGTCTCTTCAAATCCCTACGTCCTGACATCGCAATACTTCGTGACGACACAATAGAAATATTAGAGCTGACGGTCTGCCATGAATCCAACCTACTCAACTCAAAAAAATATAAAACCATCAAATACTCAGAAAATCTCAAAAATAATTTGCATGACAATTCAATACACCTGAAAATAATAGTTAATACTTTTGAAATTTCAACATTGGGCTTTTGCAATTTTTTAAATTTATCATTAATCAATAACATTTGGTCAGATCAATTTTATAATAACCTTATTAACTCTGTTATACCGTCATCTTATGCCATCTACTGTGAACGCAATAACAATTGAACTGTTCGTTTAAAACTAATCATATCTCGTTGTACTCGTTTATTTCAAATGATGAGCATCGTAGAATACTATTGTATTTAATTTAATTTAAATCAATTTATCTATTTTATTTTATTTTATTAGATTTTAATTAGACTTTTATCTCATTTTACTATATTTCATATTTTTATATAAATAAAAGAGAGTTCACATTATTATTAAGATGATGATAATGATAATGATGATGCTGATAATGATAATGATGATGATGACATT
>NW_008705246.1:343121-355233 GCF_000326865.2 Helobdella robusta | reverse complement strand
TGTTTACACGTTAACAGCAACGAAGACAAAAAGTTACTTACTCTCACGACATTATAAATATTCAGTTCATGGAGAATGTAAAATAATTATAATAATAATAATAATAATACTGAAATAATATCTTATCTGCCACAATAATTTATATAAAAATTCAAACTATTGTTGGTTTTATATCAAAAATTTAAATTTTCAGGCGGAAAATGTTTTGTTAGGTTCATTTCAAAATTTTCAAAAATGTGGAGGTTCCCATTTTTCTTTTTTTTTTCTTCTCGTACAAATTTTCATTGGAGGGAAACAAAAAGTTCAAAAATTCTTTCGCATTCGAACTCATTCGCGAGACGTTCTTTTGTAGTCTGCGAAAGTTAGAAATACTCGGAAGGTCGTTCTCGCCCATATTGAGTGATTGTTGGAAAGTAGGGATGAATTTGTTGCGCTTGCTTGTCTGACTGATGCTGCATTTCAACGCATTTCAACGTTTGTGCCTTTCAAGTCAATTTGTTTTGAATGCAAGAAATTGCAGATCAATAAATTTTTTGTTTACGATGGGTTTTTGTTGAAGTTCCGAATGCTTGGCTGGCTGTTTTTTAAATCGTTTTCAATGCTTCGAGATTTATTCCGCAGTGCTGCACTTTCAAATAATGAAAAACTCAGATCAAAATTATTTTTATAGCCTTTTTAAAAAATGATTGATCATTCTCACCAGATGACAATATAAGCAAGACGGCAAGTGAAATTAAAAGTAACAACAATATGAACTCCAACATGAAGATGGTCCTCCGTTTCGAACGCGGCTGCCTCTTTGGCTTTCACAAATTTTCTCATTTAATTTTAAAAACTGATCAAAACTCTACTTGGGAAGTCATTTGTCGATTGTCCTGGACTGCAAAATAATTAAGTGAGAGTGGCATTGAAAGCGAAGAGAATAATCTTTCGGAAGGGATTGCCGGCCGCGCATGTTGCTACTCATAATTGAAGCAGCAACATAATCTATTGCGCCACTTGTAAAAAATTAAAAATCTACAAAATTAATAAAATTAATAATCCGGTTAAATTGATTCGGCCTGATGAGACACCACAGAAAATATTTTGTATAATTTAACAAATTTAAAGTCCATCGCTGTTGTGCAACACACAAAAATCTTCAGAGAAAAATGTGAAGACATGGTGAGGCGCGAAAATTAAAATTCTGATTCGCAATGATGTGGTTGTGGATGGAATGCGTGGTGTGTTTGTGTGTTTATGTGTGTGTGTGCCTATGTGTGTGTGTGTACCTGTGTGTGTATGTTTGTGTTTGTGTGTGTGTGTGTGTCTGTGTATGTTTGTGTATGTGTGTGTACCTGTGAAGACGTACTGTGAAGCGATTTTTTCTAAACTTTTCAAACACTGTCTGTCATATTTTGAAATTAGGAACTTTTAATTTCAGAACCAGTTTTGCTGAATTATGAAAAAAAATGGTTATTTACATTTTTGTTGAGGTGTGTGGACTGCATGCATTATAGTTGCATCGTTGTTGTATTGTTGTCATGATGAAGGTCCATAACTTGTAGCGTGCGACACACTTGTTCAATGTTCAATGCTAATTCAGACATCAAATTCATCCATCAACACCAATTCAAAAACAAATTCCTGAGAAAGATAATTCAACTTTACCCTTCAAGGCAATTATTCATCCAACTTCTTCCATTGGACGACAGCAAACATTTCTATATCGAACCTTTGTTATAAAAAATTTGTTTTCATTGAAGCTGTATAGTCGAGGTTGTTCTTTGCTGGCGATTATTGTTTCGCTACTGATTACTGAGACACGTGCGAACGCTGATGTCACTTATAATGTTATCTTGCCCTTGTGTTTGCAACAATCGGATAGTTTGAGGAGTTTTTTCGTTGTTGCTTTTATGTCTTGTATACAATATGCCTATTATGTATAATTATTTCTGTCCAATTTAAACACGCTTCTTATCTTACGAAAACCAATTCAACCTGACAAACAATTTGATTGATTTGCGAATATTCGGGTTTCGCTTCGGAATATCGATCAAATCGATCTGGATGGCATCCGATCCATCGATTGATCGGTCGATATTTTGGGCACATCACTTCAGTTGCTTTTAAAAGCGCATTATGCGGAAATAAGAAAATCATCGTATCTGTAAATGCACCGTCACAAACATTAATGATGTACAATTTTATTTCAATGCATTTGAAGGAACTTCCAAAAATTTTATTTTAGGAGGACCCGATGACGATGATGATGTTGATGATGATTATCATGATAATGATTAAGATAATCATAATCATCATGGTGATAGAGAAAGTTACGATTCTAATGATGAAGATACGATGAGGAAGAGAATGATGACGATGATCAAGTTAATGATGATGAAAAAATTTAATGATAATTTTCAAAATTACATAATTTTGAATATAATGATAAAATTGATATGACGCCATTGATTTGCACAAATGACTTTTGTCAATCAATTATTATTCAATCAACAACCCTCTTTAATTTTTAGAAGAAACCATTGAAACCAATGGCACTTACGTTTTTGTCATTTTCCAAAATTCTTTTCCATCATCACCGTCGTGAAACGTTTTCCTTGAATATAACATCACCACTTAAACACATTCTCTTATTTCACCCGATCTCTAACTTAATTTAAAAAAATATAATTAATGATAAGCCTAAAAAATATTATATTTATTTTTTATTTAATCGAATTTTTCTTCTTTATCATTTAAGCCGGTTGAACAGCAAGTCGAAGAAAGCGACGGCAACGTGCTTCTTAGTGAGCTTGAATTTCTGATAAAACTCTAAATAAGAATTTTTCGACCAAGCGCCAGAAAATGAGAAGGATGAGTATCTCTGGAGGCAGCACAGCACTGTTAACTATAATTCCCGACAACATCAAGCCACATTACGCCTTTGTAACCCAAGGGCACTAACCAACAAGCCACAAGAATACAAATCTGTTCACGCAAAGATGGTTGGTTCTTAACGATTCGTCTGTGTCGGTGACGGACTGGGAAACTGTTAAAAGAGTAGAGACCTGTCTGCGTTCATATGTCTAGGTCAACTTAGTAGACATACACCAAAACATCAACAATCTCTAACACAGCTGCCACATGTACCCTACTATCACGAAACTAATTGCTCCTACCACCATTTCGACAACTCCTTCGCTCACTGATGAAACGCAATCGTTCGGCGAGTTCGGCTTCGGCATGCCCGTGAAAAAGTTTCGAGAGGTACCAAATTTACCTTACGTTTTTACTGTGTGTGTGTAGTGTGTGCACTTTTAATAGGTTTTTAATAAACTTTAAGTCAATACGAAACCAGATAAAAAGAAAAATCTATGAACTAAAGGTAGTTAAAATGAGATTGCTATCTGATAAAATCATATCTAACCTTAAAGTTTTTTGGAAACATATTAAGCAATTGTCGAATAAGAAGGTTTCAATTGACTATTTGACTATAACAGATGAACAAGGTGACAAAATTAAGTTTTATTAACCTCAGTTCAAATTTCCTACAAACGCGATTTAATTCTGTTAATTAATTAATTTAATTAATTTAATTTAATTGTCTATCATACCGTGGTGCTGTGACTACATTTTTATCTTAATTTCATGCAATGGCGCAAGCTTATCAGCCACAATTTGCAGCTCTCGATAACATAAGAACGCCGATCCATCAACATCATCATGCTTAAAATCATTAATTAGTAAATTTTTTATCATAGAAATAAAAATATCTGTATCAAGACGATTCCAGGATCGGATCTGTTTTTTTAATAATTTTATGGGTCACAATTCGAATAGACAGCGAAACTGACACAAGACTGTGATCAAAGTATATCCCGATTGGATACACACAACAATTAGAGAAACACATTTCCTGAGGTAGCACAATTAAATTAAGAGTGCCTCTTTTTTAATATTGTGCAATGAAAATGTATCAAACAAATGACACAACGACAGTGAATAAGGTTCATCCATTCTTTCGACATGAATATTAAAATCGCCAAGAAGAACCAACTCATCACACAACAAAGACAACTAGTCGGACGTCCATACAACGAACTTGGTAGTTCCAGGATATATAGCTATGTAGAAATTTCGTTATTTACAATTTGTTTGGTAAAAAAATCTATATTGCTTAAAAGGCGTTCATAAGCTTATACTACATTTATGAAAAAAACAAACTCCTAATCAATTATCAATCTCCTAATTTAACAAAAAGTTATGCATATTAGAGTTGCAAAAAAATATGAAAAATAACGCAATCTCTGATTCCATTGAAATTAATTGAGGTAAAGAACAAAAATTTCTAGAACAAGAAACAATGAATGAATATGGTTCTAAGGTATTGAATTGGAGAAGCACGAAAACACCGCTCATATCAATCCGTAGAATGTTTGCTGGTCGGATATTTCTTTCAACTTTTATCAATTGCGTTCATTATAGAGAAATTATTATTTATTTCTATATGTAGAACAGTTTTATATGTAAAATTTCAACGAACGTAAAAAAAATCTTATAATCAAAATAAAATGATATTTTAATATAATAGTAATATTAACATAATAATAATGCAATAATAATAATAATTATTATTATTATTATCATCATCAAAAGGTATTATAAATTAAAAACACGATGATAACTTATAAGTTGATGGTAATAACAATAACAAAGGATTATATTTGCATGATGGTGATGTTTCTGCAATACAACACAATATTGGACAATATTGAAAGCATTATAATAATGTTAACGAACGGAAAATATGAAATTGTAATGAGATGATAGAAGTATAGAAACAAACGCCAACCTTTATGATGGAAACTTTTCAGAACGCCTGAGATGCAAATACTTCAACGTACGGGACCGCTGACAAATGTTGTGCTTACGTGTTGCATGTATTCACGAAGACAGCTACAAATCTTCTTTAATTCATCAAATTAATTAATAAGATATATCATGAAACGAAACGAAGCGAAACGATACAGAGTTTTGTGGAGAGTGTGCCAGGCGTCTCAACAAAACGGTGCAGATAGAAAGGTACGAGTTGGTGAGCGCTTTATAAGCGTTTCACTTCTCGTGTAGACTGGTTCTCCCTCTTTTATATGAGCCGTGTAACCTCGTCCGTGCAACCTCGTGACGATCGACGAGCTCAATCACTGGCTGGTCGGTTTTGTGATTGTTGGTGTGTGCGCGCGTGTGTGGTTGTGAATGTGTGTGCTTCGTTGTTTGTATGTGTGGTTGTGAATGTGTGTGCTTCGTTGTTTGTATGTGTGGTTGTGAATGTCAATGTCAGTATATCTGTTTCCGTATATTTTTGAGCATACAAACATATGTACGGGATTTCCAGCTACTTGGTGTTTATAATGTGTTGTATACGCTTCGTATGCATGTTATATGCGCAGAAAGGCTATGTACGTGTGTGTGTGTGTGTGTGTGTGTGTGTGTGTGTGTGTGTGTGTGTGTGTGTGTGTGTGTGTGTGTGTGTGTATGTGTGTGTGTTTGTATGTGTGTTTGTATGTGTGTGGAGGTGCATGTTGACATTTGTCTGCGTGTGCCGCGTGTTTGCAAGTGATAACCCCTCTCCGTCTTTCTCTCTCTCTCTCTCTCTCTCTCTCTCATTCTCTTTAATTCTCTTTATCTATATGCAAGCTCTTCTTCCCAGTTTTTGTTCCGTCGGGTGAATTTATTTTTGGAACCACATGAATTGATAGGAACGAAACGAAAATAAATGTAAATACTCTATTGACATGGAAAAATAATGATGGCTAGCTAATTATTTGTGAAGAAAGTCCGTGTGAGCATCTAATATCCGCTTCTTGATTGCCTGCTGGCCGCCACTGAACCGGCACAACGGTACAAGTCTGCACGAACTTCATGTCCAGTCCCTCTGTTCAAAACTCTTTATAATATTCAAAATGTTCTTGAGACTTGAAACATTTTAAAAATTTAAAAAACATGCCATCATTGAAGAAGTGGTCGGTGGGTGCTCTGAAGGCCAACTGAGCTGATGAACGGATTAAGATCTTCAATCGTTTTCATTATATTACTATTTGTTGTCATTTAGAAACATAAAAATTTAAAAAAAATTGATAATTATGAATGTGAACAATGGGTCATATTTGCATGCGTCACGACAACAAAGGTGTAGTCATCTAGGCAAACGCATGCATGTAATCACTCGCTTTTGTTATCTTTACTTATGCATACACAGCGCTGAATAAGGTTGACACACACACGCACACACACACGCACACACACAGATACACATACGCGCAAACACACAGATACACAACACACACATACACACAGTGGCATGGCAAGACCTTCACGTAAAATACTCCAAAAGCGCTAACAATTGAGAGGCATTAGGAATGTTGAGGCACACTTCAGCCGACAATATTCAGTTATTTCATGCACGTACATTCATGCTCCCCTCATTTAGAAATCCAAACAGACTCTCCGATTTTCTTCTTTTACTTTTTTAAGCTTTTTATTTTTTTCACCACAGAACTTCGATAAACTTTGCCTATATTTATATTTTTTGTATAAGATTTCGTACGAGATGATGCTTGAATGACAGTCTCTTGTTGGCTTCAAGCCTCCGAAGTAGGCATTACTGAAATAAATTATTTTCAAACACTCAATTGCACGTGCAATCGATAATAATAATTAAAGAGAAAATTTCCATTATTTGGTTCAATGTGAAATTTCGACCTCAATGAACAAACTTTTTCAAATTATTTTTTTGACTGTTAACCAAAAAACTTGATACCCAGTCACCTGAATTAGCCCACATCTCCACAAGTAAATTATCATCATCGTCACCTTTTTTATGCCTGCACCAATAAAAAATTATTTGTAAAGTTTCAAATGCTATTTTCAATATGAAAAATAATAGGGATGAAGTTTTATTTTTTTTTTAATTTCAAGCTAGCAAAGCAAAATTATTGTAAAATAAATAAAAGCTTAAAAGGGAGAAAATTTAATTATCGGATATAAAAAATTGCATTGTATGAATTTGTGAATGATGTCATTTGCAGATAATCAGGATCATTTTTCGAAATGGTCTCATAGGAATGTTGGACCGTTGAATTGAAGGATGGCGGATGGTCTAGAGAGGTTCGAAAGAAAAAAAACTTTTGTGGAGTCATTCAGTGGCTGGAAATTAACAGATAAAATTAATTTGCTACTGGATGATCGGAGATGAAGAAATACTAGACAAGAAGCAGAGAAACATGCATGATACGAATGAGTAAGAAGCATCTGATGGAAGTGCTGGAAAGTGATGGTATAATGTAATTGACTGTTGAATGTCTCTTATTAAATTAAATCAAAAAAAAGAATGAAAGTCAATGTTCACAGTATATTAAATAAGAATAATAAAAAAAAGATCGAGTAACATTTTTTACTTCAACGTTAACACACCGATGTAAGGACCATTTATAAAAACAGCTGAACACGAACAGTCAACGAAGTGGTCTGCTTCCTATTTCTTCCCTATTAAAACGTTTCAATTTCTGAATTGAACCTTTATGCAATGCACAAGTTTAAAATACAACAAAAAAATTGAACCGCATTTAGAATGGTGAATGAAGATGAGAGAGTGGTGGAGCATTGTGGCTTGCCTGGGACAATGTCCAAGAAGTCAAAGATGAATTTCAAATTTGAACTGTTTTTGGTAAGATATGCGAGGACCAAATCGAGTGTGTTCGTTTATTGTGGAAAAAATTTATTTGAAAAAAAAAAATTTGCTCGATTTGGATGATTTGCACAAAGAGCAATTAAATAACTTTGAAATTAATTGTGTTGAATTATTCTATCTATAAATTTAAAAATAAAAAAAAGTTCATAAAAAGTCTCAAATGATTGAAATATATTGAGGAGAATGGTTTGTTGTGGATCGTCATAGTGCACTCCAAAAGGAGCAACATCATTCTCACCAAAATAATGCTAGTAAAGTTAACTGATGTAGATGCAACTTTTGATATTAATAATCAATTGAATATACTAATTGTTTCCATCCTATTTTTCAATAACATTTTCACTGCAGATTCGTAGTTTGCATCCAAATGAATTGTGCATCGACTTGCTTGAGAGATGATGTTTCAATGCAACTTTACAGCTGATGTTTATATTCACTTTTTAAAAATCCATCGACAATAAGTTTCAAATCTTTGTAGAAGCAATTAAAAATATTCTCTCTCCAATGTGTTTGATGAATGGCTTCAACATTCTTCTAAATAATAGTTAGCGACTTACGAAACAGACCGCACTGAAATGCTTCACCTAACAAACTTGATTTGATGTTACATTGAAATTTTTTTAATTCTTTGAATTTGTATGTAATTTTAAAATTTATTCACTCACTAAACAGCTTTTAATAATGATAAACGAAAAACTAATTTTAATCAAACATTTTAAAATTAATTTAAAATATTTACATTTTTATTTATTTATTACTTATAATTTTGTTGGTTTGTTTTTCAACAAATGAACAACATAAAAATTAAATTTATTATAAAATGATTGGTTCAAAACAGGAAAGCTTCTACGTGTTAATTCAGTTTTGTGACGAAGGAGGCAGACGCAATCAAATTGTAGCGCGGACACTGGCGCAACGATCCAAACCACGATCCACCAAATAAAAAAAATGATAGGGAAAGTTAATCGCTTCAATTAAAACCAGTAACTCACAACATTTTAATCACGGGCTCGTATTTTCGATATAAAAAAAAACAAATTCTAGACCAAAACTTTGTAAAATTTCAAACGAATAGAGGCTTCTACCGCTGCCCCCAACTGCAGCAACTTATTATTCCGATGACGATGATGAAAACAAATGAGTGGACATGTTTCCTGGGTGTGGTAATGTTTCATAATGCGCCAACAATGAGGCAAATTGATTGGCCGGAGATGCAAATGTTTGTGAATAGCAGAACTTCATCTGCATGCTGCCTAAGCCATTTGTCATCTCTGAGACCCTGCCTAACTGCTTGCGTGCATCTATCACTTCAGGGGCGGTCAATACAATTGAATAGGATTATACCATTATTACTAAGTTTTAGTGGTACAGTGTGATCAAAAAACTTCCAACTCCGTGTGAAATCACGATAGCTACTCGCGCGGTGGGTGCAAAAATATTTTGCTCTAGCAAATTTTATACGAAAAATTATGCTCGTGATTGTTTCTGGATGTGTAAATGTGTGTGTGTGTGTGCAAAGACGTGCAAATGTGTGTGTGTGTGTGTGTGTGTGTGTGTGTGTGTGTGTGTGTGTGTGGTGTGTGTGTGTGTGAAAGTATAAATGATCAATTTGTTTGCTGGTCGGGCCATGCATTGTCTCGCGCACTTCATAAATATTCATAAACTAATATTAAGAATGCAGACAGAAATATAAAGAGAAAAGAACACAGAAAAACGGCTCTAAATGTCCACACGCACCTTTGTAACCATTCACGTGCATTCACACGCCCACATGTTCATGTTTGTCCTCCTTTAACCACATGCATGTGTGTCCTGGCACAAGACACATACAGCATACACATACATCTCTCACATACATCTCTCACATACATCATGCACGTACATCATGCACGTACATCATGCACGTACATCGTACAAACACCGATTGTAATCAATAATAGATAGCAAATAATTATTTACATGCTCTTAAACACGCACCAACATCAACACGTGAAGTTAAGCTGACAAAGTTGAACACAGGCATGGAAAAAAGATGTCACTAAGATTTATGCGCTCAAATACAGAGGCTGAACAAAACACACACACACAAACACACACAGGTATATATATATATATATATATATATAAATATATATATATATATATATATATTATATATATATATATATATATTATATATATATATATATATATACGATGGATGGATGCATGGATGGATGGATGAATGCATGGATGGATGCATGCATGGATGCATGCATGGATGCATGCATGGATGCATGCATGGATAGATGGATGCATGCATGCATGTATGGTGCAATAATGGTGCAAATTTGGATAATAACCGTTTTTTAATGTTTTTGCTGATAAGTTTAATACAGTGGACTTTAATTCTGCTAAAAAGTTATGGATGCATGGATGGATGCATGCATGGATGCATGGATGGACCAACCAATGAGCCCAAAATAAAGTTTTGAGTTAATTTGTCCCAAATTTTAGTGAAATTTTTCCTTTTCTTGTTTTTTTATCAAATTTAAATTACATTTTGCAGTTGGTGGAGAAAATGCGTTTTTATGTTCACCTTATCCTTGCAACTGTCACAACGAGTTTATGAGTGTGTGTATATTTTGTTTTGTTACATCAACTCGTATACCATGATGCGACTTGTTCATTGTTCAACTTAGCCGTAGTCATCAACGTCCTATCAAAGTGTTGCTTGGTGTTGTTTGACTCATTTGGTGGCTGAACAATTGATCTAAAGTGACAAACGAACCCTATATTTGACAATAGCGTTATCAGTCCAACCTAAACACAACCACGTTAAGCCATTTTTTTTGTTCTTCAAAGTCATTCCTAAATCAATGCCACTGATGAGTCAAACATTGCGCTCGGGTAATTTAGGTTTACTGTTTGCATAAACATGGCGGAATTGAAAAACTGTGCATGATTTATTTGCCATCTGAAGAGATTCTCCCCGCGGACCGCAGGCGAACAATGCCCCATCAACCTCCTTATGACGGGCTCTCGTTATGAATGTTTCCTCTCTATGAGAGCAGTGTTGCCATTTCGAAGAACATTTCATCATTTTAAAGTCGACTCGCTTACATGTCAGTTATATTTTAGTCTTGTCGATTCCATTATTTCATTTTTTCGAACTACTTTCTAGGTTTCATGTTTAATGTTTTGGTACTCAAGATAAATGGCTGTCAACTTATCATACAACGACATCCATCATGACAATATAATTAATTATTTTTCATTAACCAGACTTGAATGCAACGACAACCAGACCTCAGTGCACTACTGCAAGTAATAAAATGATCCACCAAGAAATGTTTGATGAGGCGTTACTGCAAATGAAATTTCGGGCATTTTGAAAGTTAGATGCTTTTTAATTAAATACTGCTGTTTAAAATCAGATGAGGACAAGATGGAACATTTTCCGATAATTACGTCACCTGTTCGTTCAAAAATATTTGCGTAAATTATTCATTTGTAAAAAAAAAGTAAGGTCCCAAAACATGAAGTTTATAAGTTTCAGAGGAAGTTAACGAGGATGTCGTGAAATACTTCGTTTCGTGGGAATGTTATTGGCTGTTGATGTTGACGATACCAAATCACTGGGGGTGCCATTTTTAAATCCTTATATTCAGTTGCAATGTTTTTTCAGGAGAAGGTTAACGTGAGAATGTTTTTTTTATCTGTTCGAATAATTTCAAATATTCAAAAATGTTAAAAAATGTTTATACACCTAAGTATATAACATAAAAGTTAATGATAATAATGAATAATAACTGCTTCAAACATTTTAAATTAAGATTTCTTTTTGAAAGTATTCTAAACATTGTTACAAGAATAGGTTGACAATTTTTTTTAATGGCAAATTATATTGGGTAATTGAAAACCGATAGTTGCATGCTTCTCCGTCGGATCTCTGTACACATGGGTGTCGTCGCAATCTGCAGTTCCTGTTGCCATGAAAGCTGCTGGAGCTGCCACAAAAATGTAATCAACCTTTGTAAGATCAACTCGAAGTCTTATTCACGTTAGGAGTGGTGGATTCAGCAGTCACAAGCAATCTACATAATAAAGTCCGCTGCGGACCATGACCAACTTCATTGCAGCTTTCATTTTCTACTTTCTTTCTTTTTTCTCATTCTCTCTCTCCCTTCTCTCTCCCTTTCTTTAAAGACTTTATTGTTTCTTGTGAAGGAAGCCTGAAAGAGAATGCATATTTTAACTAGATCTATTTAATGATTTGCAAATCAACAAAAAAAATACATAAATACATATAAAAGTATACGAATGAATGTAGCCCATGTTTGTATGTTTGCATGTGTGTGTGTGTGTGTATGTGTGGGTGTGTGTGTGTGTGTTTGCAAATGA
>NW_008705246.1:313121-338121 GCF_000326865.2 Helobdella robusta | reverse complement strand
AAAGTCTTTTGATTTAGCACCCTGCAGAAATGCTCTGCCCAGCGGGCCATGATACTAGGGCCATCCTTTATCAACGACGTACCATCTCGTGAACGCACTGGTAATACCTCCCAAGTCACGTGAACCATATGGACCATATACCATCTTAAGGCCTTTATAAAATAGCTTCAGATTACCACGGTTAGTGGCTACCTGTAATTCATCAGCCCTCGCTGCCCACCAGGACTCCTTCATGCTGCGCAGCTCCTTCTGCGAGATACTTTGTGCATTTAAGTAGGCTACCATCTTTGCATCATTGCTATTGTCATTTATCCAAGCAAGATGTGTTTTGTGCACAACATTCAGTAATCTACGAGCTTCCGTATCTCGTTCATCGAACCAGCCCCTATGCCCACCCCGGCGGTGACCGAAAACATTTCTTGCAACCTTTTGTACGACAGTTTGAAAATGTGGCCAATTAAAGTCAGCCATTTCGATGCATAATGTGCGGCTGAAAAACTCCTGAGTTGACTTGTCCTCTAGTTTAGCCACATCCAACCTGTTAAATTTTACCATCTTATGATGCCTCTTGACTGGCTTGACCGTCAAGAACATGGACATTTTGACAAGACGATGATCAGACCACACAGCTATCGCCTGAATAGCTCTGGTGAGGCAAACGTTGCCTAGGTCCCTTTGTCATGTGATGACGTAATCGATCAGATGCCAGTGTCCCGATCGTGGGTGCATCCAGAGTCTTCAGCTTGTTTGACAATTGGAAGACCGTGTTTGTCACAGCCAGTTTTTGCACTGCGCAGAACTCAAAAAGCCTTATTTCGTTTGAGTTCACCTTACCAAGCCCATTTTGCCCCAGTACTCCACGCCATATGTCATGATCTACATCCACTTGTGCGTTGAAGTCACCCAGCACAAACAATTGGTGTTCAAAGGGCGTCGCGTTTACAGCTGTGTTAAGCTGTTCATAGAAATTATCTTTTTTTTCTCCGGTGCTCCCAGTGTGGGAGCACCGGAGAAAAAAGCAAGGCCGCCTACGGGCTGGATAGTGGCTAGACACTTCCAGTAGTATCCTCTACCTGTGCCTGTCGTCATACAATTGAATTAGTTTAAGGTGGAAAAAGTTTCGTGAGAACTAGCCACACCTTCTCTTTCCACAAAGGCCGGTATCAGCAGGCTCAATGAATTGCAACGTGATGACTGACCTGTATGGACGCAACAGTTTAGTCGGAACTGACACCGAGTTGATGAGCAGAACCATCTTCATAACCAACTGCAGGTGCTAGCGATTTTCTGTTTGGGTTTGCTCCCATAGCCTTCTCAAATCTATGAAACGTATTCAGAACTGGAACTGGCGAATGAATTATAATTAACTATGGTTTATCATCAAATAATTCTTCTGAGTTATCGTTGCAGATAATTTTATCACAATTACCGTTTATTAGAATTTTTTGTTGTTGTCAACTTAAAAAATTTGCTAAAAAATTTATCTATTTAATAAAAAGTTCAAATGATTATTACTAGAATATTCGTTTCTTCAAATCAGAACCGTAAACTTTTAACATAAAGACACGTGGTGGTACATCTAACTTTAAACATAAAGACATGTGGTGGTACATCTGCCTACAATGCATATTTATTATTTGTTTGGAAAAAATCTTTCTCATTTAGAGTTCATTATAATTTATAATCAATCAATCAATTAATTAATCAATCAGTTTATAAAGCGTTAGTTCCGCGATGTTCAACAGCGCTCCCGGCGAATTTTGCACAGATGGATCTTGAAATCCGCACTGAACTTGGTAATCGATGGTAACAATAGTCAGAGAAGGAGGTAGAGAGTTCCAGACAAAAAAAGGGCCAAAAAAAGCAAATGCAGATTTAGCAAAACAGTGTTTAACACGAGTTAAGAAAAAAGGGAGGTAGCCAGTGCAAGAGAACAAGATATGCAGATATATGAGAAAAGAAAGGGGCACGAGCAACTGGACGAGCAGCAGAGTTAAAAGCTTTACTTAAAGGATAGAGTTTAGAATCAGAAAGACCATAGTAGAGCGAGTTACAATAATCAATTTTGGATAATACTAAAGAAAAAACAAGAAGAAGAAGAGTAGGATCGTCAAGAAAGGACAAAAGTTTTTTTTATTCTACGTAGATGAAAATAAGAACTTCTAGCAAAACTATTAATCTGAGAAGAAAGAGACATGCTAGAATCAAAGATAAAGCCTAGACTACGAAACTTGTGAGAAACATCAAGAGTTTTAGAATCAAGTAAGATAATAGGAGGAATAGTGATTGTGCGTTTAGATTTATTAAAACAAATTAATTCAAACTTAGAAGGATTAAGTTTAAGATATATAGAGTCAGACCAAGCGATAATTGAAGAAAGACATAGAGATAGATTATAAAGAACACTTTCGAGATTAGATGGATGAAAAGAAAAATAAATATAAGAATTATCAGCATATAGTGGACTAGTGAAAGAAAAATTATTAATAACACGAGATAGTTCAGAAGTATAGAGTACAAATAGAAGAGGGCCAAGGATAAAACCCTAAGGTAATCCAAAAGTAAAAGTTGAAGAGTTAGAAATAGATTTATTAAGAACAACAGAATAAAAATGATTACAGAGATAAGAAGAAAACCAAGATAAACAAGAATCGGTAATATTAAATGAGTGATCTAACAGCCTCAAGAGAATAGTCAACAGTATCAAACGCAGAAGAAATGTCAAGAGCAAGAAGAAGAAGAGTAATAATGTAAGCGTTTTTTTAAATTGTTTTTAATGTAATTTTTAAAATGTTATTTGCTAGTGTTTTGGGTGCCACGATAAAAAAGAATTTTCAATTTTTAGTGTTAAAGACGAAAAAACATAAGAGTAGATAAAACATTTTGAATGAATTTAACATTTTTATAAAAAAAATTTTCAGAAACTTTGAGGTGCATGTTCACTGCGTCTCTTTGACATCCAGATTCTACTAACCAATTAAAAGACTTAATTCTTGAGAACATATTTTATCAACATTTTAATTTTAGTAAGCTCTTTGATACTTGGATTCTAGTTAAAAAAATTGAAATCGAAAACTACCAAAGGAACAGCAATATAATTAACCTTTATGCAAAAACTAGCGATAACAAAAACATTTATTATTATACAGGCCTAGGTAAACTTCCAAATAAACCGAACAATAGATTCCGCGTTTATTCATGTAGCAGGGTTTTTAAAGGAGAATAATTTCGTTGAACATGTCAGTGAGACAGTGGAATCCGATGAAATTATCGACAGTTCAGCGGAGTGACTCGAAACAAAATTGTCAGTCTACATGCCGCATGCTAGCAATGGTTGCGAATGCACAAACTGATGTCTAAGTAAGAATCAAGCTTAAATCTACGCTAGTCTGAAATTTACAAATTTTTCGGCAGCATTAAATGTGATAAAATTATTATATTAAAACACTGGAACACGCATTTCACCACATAAGTTCTCATTCAAACGAAAGTCACGGAAAGTCGACAAATTCTTTCACTTTGTAACAAGTTTAGTTTTCGTTCGCAACCATACTTTATTTTTGTAGAGTAAATTTTTAAACGTTAAATTGTTTAAACAAAAACAATATAATTTTTTCATTAATAAATGTCCATTCCAATTGCATAATGCAATAAATTAAATGCTTAATAACGTTTGCAAGTATCATATAAGCAAGCGCACGCGAATACAAAGATTAATGAAACAAAATTGGAAGGAGTGCTACTTGTGTTGTCATCTGAGTTCGAAAAAAATGCATTGTCTGTTAATTACTTATATTCTGTTGTTTTCCTAATTGGAAATATTTCCGCAACTAATTTATTTAATTTATTTATTTGACTGATTTCATAAATTATATTTATATTTTAATAAAGTTGCAATTCTTATAATGTTGAAAGTTCAAAACATTCAAAATAATAACACTAAAAAATGTTTTAATCTTAACGTTAATCTCGTTAATGCTAGAAACAACAGCATCAACAACAAAAACAGCAACAACAACATCACAAATATTGTGGCAAATGATGGCAGATACAATCTGCGTAGTAAAACTCACACTGCCACCTTACGCCAGTTAAACAACACGTCCAACAACAACCACACAAAAAACACCAACCACACAAAAAACAATAACAACAACAACAACAACAACAACAGCCAGAACAACACCAGCAACTGCATAAGAATGGCAGACAAAGAGGCTGTAAAGACAGCGGCTCAAAAGAGGACTGCCCTGTGCAACTTGAATAAAAATGTTTGCGCCAACAACAAGAATGATAGGAGAAAGGTTCAAAATTTTAAACATCTCCCTTACAGCAACATCAGCAATCTTATAGCTGCTCCAAAAGTCAGCAATGAAACCAAATCGAAAAATGTGAGGAACGTTAACAGGACTACAATTGCACCGACAAAATCTTACCTCACAAAAAACAAACCAGTCACAAAAGGGACCAACGACCGCACAAAATTTGCCCTGAAAAAGGCTCCACTCAAAATTCTGGTTACTGATAACTTAACACAAAACAACATCAGCGGCAACAACTGTAACAACAACCAAACTTTTGGATTACGTCTTTCAAAGGTGAGTAAGCTTCAAAACAATGTTATAATAAATACTTATTAAATTTTGTATGTGTTTTTCAACATGTTTTTTCTTTTTAACTGGTTACCATCGTTGAGTTCGCCTTTTATCGACATGAAAAATAATCCTGAATGAATTAGTTTGGCTTGTAGCTAACAATCCGAATTATTATAACTCCACGAATGTGGCACATTGTTCTGAGTCAATTTAGTTTGGAGTTTTCAGTAAACTTTGTCAATAATATTTAAGATGGAAATGATCTATTGATAGATAGAATTTCAATAACTCTATATTTAAAAACAATGCAAAAAAAGTATTGTATGTATTGTTCGTTATGTTATATTATATTAGACATTCCATTTCAACAAATGAACAAAAGATTAAGCGTTTAATCAGTTGGAAGATAATGCTCATTTAAACTTTTGCCAATTGCTAACTTTCTTAGATAATTTGTTTTAGTCAATTCGTTCAACAATTTGAATGTCATTATTTAGAACAAATCTTCAACCATGCTTATGGGTTGATACGTTTAATATGTATTTGACTGTTATCTTTATTATTATTACTCTCATTTAATCTTTTTACAACAGGATAAGTTTCGTTTTTTTCTTTGAATTTGTTTGTTTGTTTGTTCTAATTTAACGGCTTAGAAGCTCCAATAATGGTGCTAAGGTGTGCATTATCGAGATTAGCTTATTCTGTATATTTTAAAAATTATTGTCAGTTAATCAATACTTGTTATCATTTCCAATCATTTATCAATTTGTTATTTCATTTATTTAGTTTTAAGTCTGATTATCCTTAAAAATGTCTAGAGCCATCACCACCGACAAGGAAAATCCCAACCAAGCCCGTCTAAGCACTGTTCTTTGAATTTAAATCAATTTTTAAATTAATTTTTGTCTTACTTTAATTAAAATAAAAAAATTAGAATGACAGTTTCATCTATTCGGAACTGCCACAGAAAATTAACACTTTGGAAGGCGTAAATGTTGTTGTATGTTTTTTGTTGGCCTGGAATGTTTTTTCAAATTGTTGTTTGGTCAATACAAAAGTGCCTCTGTGAATGCATTCCGTGATGTGAATAAATTGTTTTGAAACAGGATGAAAAGTCGAAGTTGGCCCAAGTTGACAAAACATCTTGTTCATTTCGCCACAAGTCTTCTTCATCATCATCATCTTCTTCTTCTTCATCATCATCATCTTCTTCTTCATCGATATTATCTGGACCAACTTCTGGTAAATGCAGATGTTTTTCATAAGATAATTAAAATTAATAGAGATTCATTTTTATTTTTGTGAATTTTGCAGAACGTTTAGCGTTAATTTTAATAAGTTTTAAAAAATGTTTTAGAATTTTTTTTTTCTTGTAGAATCGACGATGAACTCGTCTCACCAAAATTATTAAAAATTTAAATAACTTGAAAACTACATAGCATTTGAAAGCCCAAACTTTGAAATTGTTATACGAACCTTATACGAAAGCGTCTCCATCGTTTCAGATTTGATTGCTTGGAACGGCCACCGACTGTCGAAGAAGAGAAAACGTGCAGAGGCTGAAGGCAGTGAGGGGCTGGCAGGTGAGTTGGCAGGTTTCATTCCTTCTTTTGAAAGTTTGAACTAAAAAGCATGCGGAAAAAATAAATTTGTGAAAAAATTCAAGTCAATCTTTTCAACGATTTTGGTTGGAGTTGATTTTAACTCAACTCATAATGAAACTCGTTCAAATGTGAGCATGGGTGCTTTTGTGGTTCACCAAAGTTAACTTGATTGAGAGTTTCTCCGTGTTGGCCTGCTGATAAGTTTTGCAAACAAAATCAATTAAATAAATCAAAATCAATGAAGCACGATTGACTCGAATTCTTATAATTAATTTGATACTTCGGCAAAGGAATCTGTTTCCCTTTAGTATATTTACGTCTATATTTTTCTTGTAACGGTTAGAAATAAAACAAATGAGGGTCACCAACGATATCTGCCGCTGACTGGCCAATTAAATCTTTTCGTCAAATTTGACTCTACTTAAAATTTAGTCTATAAAAGGATGATGTTGCTTCAATGCTCCACATCTAGGCGGACCAAATATTTTAAAATTAAACCAATATTCATTCTTCCTTGATTAACAATTTTAATCGTGGCTCGAATGCTTCAACTAACTTCAACTAACACCACATACAATTAGTTAACTGTTAACTTTTTGAATCCCACCAACTCGACCATGGCACGAACGAAAGCAGGCAGCCATGCAGTGGAAGCAGTACACAGCGCCGTGGAAGACCTTCCACCGTCTCCCATCACGTTCGCAATGCTTTGCACCGCCGAATCCACATCAAGCAAACTGTTGAGCAGGAATTGTAAGGATGACGCTTGTCAGGATGATGACGTCATTTGCAGCAAATACATCAAAAGCTACCAGGATGCTAACTATAAAAACGACGCCAGAAAATGTTTGGCACGAATCAACAACAACAACGACGACGATGATGATGATGATGATGAATTGTTTTATTGCAACGAATATGCTGACGACATATTCCTCTACTTGCAGGTTGTTTGCGTTGTTCCTGAATGGCGGTGCAAACATTGTTTTGCTTTTTATTTATTTTTCACATTTAAAATGCTTGACGAATGTGTTTTGAACGGCTATTCAGTACTGAATACAAAAATTTTCGATCAAAATATGATAATAATTATCAAATTGTGGGAACCATTTCAATTTCAAATTTATTTAACTCCAATAACGTTGACAAAATTTTCAAAAGTAAGCAAGTTGAACGAACCTTGCACTGAACAGGAGTGGGAGTGCAGAGAGAACTTCAGGCAGAACATCCTGAGTGACAACGAGGAGTTGAGCGCCAGGTCCAGAAGCATCCTGGTCGATTGGATCATACAAGTTGCTGTAGGAGACATTTCCCTTCCTTATCATAACTAAATAAACTATATAATTTGAATAATTAATTGCGACCGATGATTGTCTAAGAGCCACTTGCAACTGCTGCCTGAGACATTGGAACTGAGTGTGAGCATGATCGACAGGTACGTGGCGCGCGAGGCAATCCCGCTGAGCAAGTTTCAACTGCTGGGCATCGTGGCCGTTCTTGTGGCCTGCAAGTATGAAGAGAGGAGTGCTCCAGAGGTCAGTTGCTCTAGGCCATCTTTCAATTCGTTGTTCAATTCATCGTTTATTTGTTTGGTCGTCAGAGGCGTAGTATAGAGAATCTTTACCGCTGAAGCTTCCCACAGCAAATAATTCAATTGAGGGTTAAATTATATTTAACGAAATCTTGATTGAAATTTCAACTTTAAATTGTTTTAGCCCTCTTCCATCCTCTCAAAAATTTAATTGCTTAAGCCACTGCCATTTTTGTTTGTTTTGTTTGTTTTTTAGTCTTTAATTCACTTTTTATATTACAATTCATTCATTTTTCTAGTTTTTTTCACTAACTTCTTAAGAATAGTTTTAATGTAGGTCATTTTCATTGCACTTGGCATGTTGCAAATTTTCACCGTTGGATGTTTTCATGTTGTAAAATTCTCCACTCGTTCGCAACGATGCGAAGGTGAGGGACCTGACTTACTTGACGGAGAACTTGTATACGTTCGACCAGGTCATCAACTTCGAAGTTCAACTTCTGAGAACACTTCACTTCCAGGCTGGTTCTCAATCATATAAGATTAACACAACAGCATTAATTAACGAAGTTAAAGTTAAGGTTAAATTGATGTTACTATGATGACGTTAAGTTTAAAAAAAATTCGCCAGGTGTTCTCTCCAGCCATGGCCCACTTCATTCCAACTCTTTTGAAAGGTTGCAAGTTGGATGAAGGAAGCAAGTACCGCGACGAGGTGCTCACGTGCAATCAAACATTTTCAAGTTCCTCTTTTGTTGTATCAACAGTTATATTTCCATTTACACATCATCAGCAATATGTCGACAATTTTTTGCTGTGTTACGCTCTCAAATTATCATATTATAATTATAATAATCTCTTTAATAATCTTAAATTTTTTCAGTACAGCAGTAATCTTTAACACTAAATATTTTTCAAAATTAATTTTGATCTAACTTTAATAACTTCAACTCAAAATAATCAATCAACATTTTTCGTTCAGGTTTTTTCATTCAAATTCAAAAAGTTGATAAAATAATATGTTAAGTTATTTTATGATGAATTAAATAATGTTATTTTATATAGCGCCATGGCAAGCGACTGAGGCGCATTATCATTATCACAACAAACACGCGGTGCCTAAATACACGTGAATAAACGCATCACACACTTTTGCATGTGATAGGCGGGGATCTTTTTTTTGCATTCGAACCCGGACACTGCGTCAACAATGCCAGGCACCTTAGCCATTACACCATCGCGCCGCCCAATTGATGCTATACATATTTTTGGGCTATTTAATATGTGCGGTAATAATTTCTAAGATATAACTTTTTCTAAAAACAACAAACAGCACTCGTCCACGAACCATTCATTCGATAACAATTGAACTGCACCCGCCCAGACGGAGTGTCTCTCGCGGTACCTGGCCACCACCAGCCTCACCGACGCCTCCTTCAGCAGCATCCCCGCGTCCATCAAAGCCTCAGCTGCCGTCAACCTGGCCGTCCAGATCACGAAGGAACTGCACTGCAAAGAGTACGACGAACAGGGCATCTTCAAAAAGTAACTTACGAATCCACTTTGAATCGTGATTGTGAAGATGGGGACGGTGTGTAGGAGGAATGTACCTCAATAGACCCTTCGTTGTTGAAACAAAGTAGTAGCTCATGTAATATGGCCGTATATAAGATAACAATGTTGACGAACTTGTATATGCTGCAAAATATTGTTATCACATTTCAAACCTCCGGCATGCATTTAATTTATTGCAATGCACTTTAATTAGCAGGATGCTTGCAGCATAATTTAGCTGTAAATAATGTAAACGAAACAAAATAAAACAAATTAATGAGATATTTAAGAGAAGCTGTCGAGACTGTGAACACCACTTTAATATTGAAGGATGTACCTGATGAGTTCGGAGACGAAGCCAGCCGTGAAGAGGTGCATGATCAGGATGTCCAAACTGCTCCTCAAACAACACGAATTTCAAGTTAGAATCAACTATTTATTTATTTATTTATTCGTTGTGACATTAGTGCTGTGATTTGAAGCTTCAACTGGTGTTTGTTGTCATCATCAATCGATCGCAAAAAACAATTCAACTTGAATATAATTTACATGTCGGCAGTGTTGATCGGACCCTGACACGTGACGAGAATAAATGTTCAGAGTGTCCTAAAAAGATACATTTATATGCGTTTTAAATAATTGTAAAATTTAAGTTTGTAATACTTTTACTTATTTAGAAATACATAAAAGGAATTATTATATTAACACTTCCACTGCCACCAAGCCCTGCTGACAGAAATTCATTTCAATGCATTGCGTTGCACCTTATACAGCTAACCGTTAACAATAAATAATTAAAAACAATAAAATTATACCTGTAAAAATATTTTCCCATTTTCAAATTGATAAACCTCAAGCTTGCAATTTGTTAACTGTGCGTACATTTTGCAAGAGACCATGCAATCAGATCATAAAGTTCATGCTCAAATGATCAGTGCAAAGATGCAAGCAGATTGTCTATGAGTTCAAACTAAAAAAGTTGCAGCAGGCAGCGTCAGCACGCTGGACTAGACGGTGAGTTGCAACAATCGACCCTCATCACCAGCCTAGATCTATTTAATTGAACTGGAATAAAAGTTCTTATTAGACGATTGATCGCTGACTTGCAATAACTGTATGAGTCTACAACGTTGACTAGTATTAAAATTTAAGTAGTCACATTTCGAACGATTTTGGACATCACTGCCGTACGCTTTCCCCATTTCTTACAACAGTGATTCGTCAATGTTGAACTTTCTCGCAGAATGCGTTGAATGGCTAACCAGAAAAGGACAACACCGACTTTCTATGCGAGCTTTTAAGAATACAAAATAAAATATGTGGCACAGAACATTTTTTACACGAAAACGCTTGATTAGATAAATTTGACCAACAACGCAACTACACGAACCAGAGGCGTACAGAAAATTGTGGCTTTTTGGCTGCACCCCCCCCCTACTTATTGTTAAGATAAAATTTGTCAAAACCCTTGCATAAATTTAATTTTTTAAATTATTTGAGCCCATTTGGCCAACTTATACTAAAAATACTGATTTTAATGTGAAAATTGTTGAAGAAATGTGGATGAAGCGAAACGGTTCATAAAAAAATCAAGTCCCTTGGAAAAAATTTCTACCCACGCTACGGATGCCGATTCCATAAAAAAATTACGTTACGTTACGTTAGGTTATGTCACGTTACGTTAGGTTATGTCACGTTACGTTAGGTTATGTCACGTTACGTTACGTTACGGAGTTATCCTATCATCGCTATCGATGCAATTTCTTCGAGAACGATTTAGTTGTTTGCACTTGTTTCTGGCTTGGAAGATTCGCTGTTGTAGTTTTTTTTTGACAAAACTCGTAATGAAGAAATTAATTTAGTAACGATGCAACATACGATGATGACGATGGAGTATATTTTTATGTCTGTATGGGCTTACGGCAGTTCCGATGTTCAAAATTAACATAATAATGATGACTACAATCTTAACGATTTATCCATTTATTAATTAAACACAAAGGGGGCAAAGAAATTCTTTGACGACCAGAAATACTTGCACGTCAGTGAATCAGATTACAGATGGTCTGTGGTGCTGGAGAGCTTATCGGCGATGAATGTTAAAAATATTAAGTAATCAATCTGTTGGAATTAGGAACACCCGCGTTAACAAAATCAATCCGTCAGCAGAAGTTCATTTTAATTCGGATTTTTAATTAATTTTAATTTATTTGTGAATAAACGTAATCTATTAATTTTGAATGTGAATATTTATTATGTACATAGGAGTATTTATTTATACTATCCAATTTGTTGACTAATATAATTTGGTTTTATCATTTGTTTAATTAATTTAACTTAATCGACAGTTGTTCGAATTTAATTTTATTGGAGCATAAGTACGCTTTTAGCCTTCTTAAGACAGCTTTCACTTTTTGTTTTCGATTTCATTGACATGTCCTCAGTTTCGTACCAATTTTTGTCTTAAATTTCATACTCGATAGTTTACGCCAACTATTTTTAGATTGTGTTCTTACATTAATCATCTGTTTTATCATCAATCGTATTCACATAATTCTGCCAACAAATAAATAAATTCTAGCTCCACATAACAAGTTGTTGCAGTTCGTTCGTTTATTGAATCATTAATTTTTGTCCTCCACTTTAGTTTTTCGTTTTTACGACTAAAACGTTCGCAATTAAAATAAAAAGTCAAAAGGTAGAAAGTTGCAATTAGGCGTTAATGACAACTGCTGACAAAACGCATCCAACAGTGAAAAGTTAAGTACAACATCGAAATGTTTCATCAATAGGCATTTATTGTTATCACTGACTTTGTTAATTTCACTGTCATCTTTACTATATGCTGTGGTTTCTTTGTTCGGTCCAATTGCTTTGGTGTTGTTTTATTGCTTTGGTGTTATGTTTTATTGTTAAAATAATATCTTATGATATGTTTTATCAACAAACGTATCATAAAAAGTACAAAATATATACGAAATATTCTAATTTTAATAATATAAATAATGACAAGAGTTTGGTTAGGTATAGTGCTGTTAAAAAGGTGTGGTTAAGAATTACCGCATTAATTATGGCCTTTTACCAGATTATATATATGTGTGTGTGTGTGTGTGTGTGTGTGCGTGTGTGTGTGCATTATTTGATAAAAACTACCGAATTTTAAGCTTTTGAATGTTTGTTTACGATTGAGCTTTTCAATATTTCTAACAGTAATGTAATAAATTATTACCAAATTTATTGAAATTAATAAGAAAATCGTTTGCGTTCATGGTGGAGAAAAAAACATCGGTAAATTTTATCAAATATTGCATCAATTATGGTCTCCTTTCAGCCTATATATAATACATATATGTTATGCATGGATATATATAATATGATGTTATGTATGTATTATGTATGTATATATCCATGATGTTATGTATGTATAATTATTTATAAACAGTATTGTATGAATTTTACAGAATTGTTGGCGTTAATCAGTTTAATTAACGCCTGTTATTTGATGATAAGAAAAAAAAACCAACAAAAACTTAAAATAACAAAAAATGTCATCATTCCGATTGAAGAAAATGAACAATCAGTGACAGCGGTTTCAATTAAATGCAAACAATGAATGTTACGGATGGTAAGGTCGCCCGACACTCAATATCGTTGCAGTTAGGAGTAAGAGACATTTTAGATATTTAATGTTTGTAAGGAGATTTCAATTGCAGCAACAGGTCCATTCTGTTCTAATATTTTTCACTTTATAATTTTCGTCGTTTGGTTCGTAATCAGTTCGTTTAATTCACACTGGTTTAAAAAAAATCATTTACTAAATTATTGCATTGGCAACATTGATAGTCAGCAGAGCATGACAGATTTTTGCATCGCAGGGCATCCGTTGAAACATTTATTTCCAATTAATTAAAATTGTTGTCACCGACGTGAAGGTTCAGAGTGCTTCGCACCGTAAGATTTAGTCTGCAGAGGCATTTTAGTTCGAATGCTTGTGTTGTATGCGAATGTGTGGAGTCATGACGGTTGCACGGAAATTTCAAAACACAAATCTCAGTTTATCAGAATCCGAAAAAGAATAAAGCATATAGAAAAAATATTTAGCTTCAGTTGAGCAATTAAAAAGTGAAGAATGAAAAAGCAAGTATGATGTAACCTCCCAGTTGAGTTTCTTTGCCATCAGTTGGCACCAGTCGTCGCAGGTTCCCTTCCAGAAGACATCCCTTGCAAACGAACATTTAATGCAATTCATTAAAAGTTGATTAATTTTGCATAAAAATATATGCCATCATTACAATAATGATGCATTTTATATGTATTTAAAATTCAAACTACAACATTGCCAACTAAGATGGTTTTATATAACTTTATATAACTTTTTAAAACACACACGCTCACACACCACACACACAGACATGCACACACACACATATATACACACACAGATATATATAATACATATAATATACACACATATATATATATAGGGACGAAACACGTGTCCAGCCTATCCAAACGAATACTATTCTTTTCTTCTCCCGCTCACTGCTCTTCTGGTTCGGTGTTCTCATCATCAAACGCAACCCCAACAAATTGGTGACCCCGACGTGATCGAGGAAAAAAAACAAGCAACAAGAGTTTCCACTCCAACGCAGATCTTTCTTCGATATATTGGAAGACCATATTTTATACAGTATTGTATGAATTCTACCAAATTGTGTGCATTAATTTTTTTGAAGTTTGTCTTCAATTTTCCTTAATAGAATTTTTTGGAAATAGCTCAATTCATTGAGTTCCTTAGTTGGTGTTTTCACTTTGCTGAAGAACTAACTTGGCTTTGTTTAAAGAAACTATATTAACCAAACCTGCACTGAAGATTTGTGAAAAATCGAAATAAGGCCTATACGCATGATGAACTTGAATAACAATTTTATTAAAAATTTTCACGATGAAATTGGACAATAATACTTATTTTCAATAAAATTAAGACTATATATATAAATAATAGTTTAGTTAAGTGTATATTTATTGAACCTTTCATTGTCGGGATCATCAAATTTGAAGCCAGACCCACCACCGATCAGCCATGAAGCGAAAGAGCTCCCCTGTGTACAATTTGTTAGGTTCACATGACCTTTCTATTAATGACTCTTCATTATTTTGATAAGTACTAATCAATGTATTTTCTCGCAAGCTGAAAAGCGAAAGGTTAACATTTTATATGATGAATATTCATTTTCTTACAGGATGAACATTTATTTTCTTACACAAACATTCACTTGAAAACTTGCGACATTTGTAACAATTCAATACAAATTAATTATTTAAACGCTAGTAAAAATAACGCTAAGTTATTAATAATAAAATTATAGTCTGCATTGTTGTAACCCTTGACGTTCGTAACTACCAACACTAATGTTATAACTTCAAAGACCTCTATATTTTCGACACCAGTGTTGTAGCTTCCAACGATCGTCAAGTGTTCGTTATTCCGTAGGTTCCAGATTTCCGATAGATGGACACATCTTCTTCAAAGGCAAACTTTGTTGAACGTTTATTTGAATGCCAACAGTCATAGAAACACTAAACTAATCCAAGTAACCATATAAATCACATTTACGACTTCGCTTCAAACCTCGCTGGAAACCTGGCAGTCTTTTGTACCTACGCAGGACCTATATTTAGCCTGAACGGTAGATTTTTACGATCTCTTTTTTTACATTCCTCTGGTTTACGATCCTAAGATTACAAATACAGCAAAGATAACAATAAACAGAAAAACAAATAATTTGAGCGTAATTTGATCATTCCAGCGGTTATTACAGTACGTTTCATCATGCCCATACTTTCAGTCACTAAATAAATGTAATTTGATCATAAAAAATACAGAACGATAAAATGAATGAATGGCCAACTTACTGATGTCTTTTGAAGATTGACATAAAGACGCGGAGATTTCTTTGGAACCCTGTATATTGTGCCGAAATGAAAAAAACAAAAATCTATAAAATGGACCGTCATATGTCCAAATAATTTAATTAATTATTTAATGAAAATTTAGTTAGTTCAAGCAAATCTAAACAAATATTTAATCTTTTGCAAAGCGTTTTATTGAGAGTTCAAAGAAATGAGAACCGGGACAGTATATTTCTTTCCATTCAGCACATTTCATCCTCTAACTCTTTACATCCACACCGTTCCAACCATCTATATCTCAATGTTTCTTTGACCAGTTTATTTTTTCCGTAACCTTAAAAATGATGTTTTCAGAGCTCGTTTTTCTTACAATCATGACGTGACGTTCTTCGCTATCACTCAATCTTTATTAATGTTTGTGCGAAATACATCTCGCATGCATAATTCCACCTCAAACCCTTCCATGTTCGGTCGTCAGTCATCCAACACCACGTACAACTTCACATTTTCACTCACCATAGAATTTTCATCGTTAATAGTTATTATTTAATGTATTATCATGTCATGTATTATAATATGTTTGATAAAGAATCAGCGTTCGTCAGTCTTAATGTTCAAAGAACTTTCAAATCATGTTCACATCGCGTTTTTTCTCAACTAATTGGATTTTAATTTCTTCAAGCATTCAAGTTCCCGTCCGGCTTATGGACTGAGGTAAAAAATGAACAGCGTATGTGCCTTACAACTAAAAAATAACTTGATGTCTTGATATATGATCACTAATAAATGTTTTGAAAGTTTGACAATAAGTAAAAAAACGAGAGAGAATAAAAGTTGGATGACTTGTGAACGAGTGAAGCGAACGGCTGGACGTTGAGACTGGTCCCCAGCACAATCAGCAGATCACATTTGCTGAAATCCTTTCAAATACAATTTATGTCATTTATTGAAAAACTGCATCAAAGACAATTCAACAATTCGTGGATAGCAAATGAATCACATTTTCCAACCACCGATGTTGTCCAACTAAGCACCATCAATAAACAAAACAAGAAAAATGATTGCTAATATTGCAACCAAGACCAACAATTCTCTATTTATTTAATTTGTGTATAAAATGTTCATATAATCTGAAACATAAGCCACTTTAAAACAAATATATGAAGATTACCAACTTATACATGCATGTGGACAACTTGAATTTATAACATAAAACATGCGACATAACAAGCAAAAAAATACAAAACCCACCTGTATCAACAATGAGAAGAACTTCATGGGAAGATTCTCGCCAAACAATACCACATCTGCAATAAAATCATTAATTTATTCAAATTCTAAGTAACTGAATTATTCAAATTTGAAACCCTACACTATATATAATATTTGTAAAACAATATATGTGCAAATAAATGATGAAAAACATAATGAATAGCTATTCATTATGTTTTTCATCATTTATTTGCAGTAAAGTATAAAGTATAAGTAGATAAGAATTTCGGAAGAATGTGTGAAATGAATAAACAGGCTTCGAACATTAAAGCAACCTGGCTTAACAACTCCTTTACACCCAGACTTCATACACTTTGGTACAGTGTCAGACATTATCTTATCTGCAGGGCGATGATAGTCGTGCGTGTGACGTTGAAAACAAATTCACGACAGAAATGTCATGAATGAAAATTTATTATAGTTTTGTTAGTATAATTTATTTTTTAGCATTTATTTATAGCATAATTTATTATAGTTATATTTTGTAATAAATACTTTTGCGGTTGGGATAAATTAAATCAGTTGAATGATGGGAAATATGATTATTTTTGAAACCCGGCTACAAATTTTAATAATTGCCACAAAAAATTAAGTATACAATTGTTTCTATTCTACAACTCTCCTCGCCACAGTTGAAAAATTGGAAATGAACCAGCTGTCCTATCTCTCTTAAACCGGGCAACTCAACCAAACATATTCATTGATTTATTAAACTGAGTGATGGAATTGAATGAAAGGTTACTTTTCATCCAGTCGAAATCATATTTCGATCTGCACTTGAGACAGTGGCCAGAGTTGAAAGTTCCGTGCGCCTCGACCAGCACCTCGTTCGGCAGACCCGCCAGTCTCTCCAATGTGTCGATGTTCTGAATGCGGGAAAGAAATAGTGAACCACCGGATATAAAAAAAAACGACGACGAATACGAGACCATAGTGATGACGGCGAAGGTAGTAAAAAAAAGATGGTGATATTGATTACGGTGAAATAATCAATCGATGATCATATATTAGGTAAGTAGTTTAGTTGTTGGTGCATATATTAACTGTAACTCTCTGAAGAATACTTAAACATCGACAAACGTATGCAAAAAGCAAGCGCGATAATAAAGGCATTTCACGCTTCCGCGTTCGAAGTAGGTAACCGCGCCTCCAAACGCTGAGCCGTTGCAGCTTTTGCCACGAAAGAAAGTGGTCTTGATGACTTCATAACGACGTTCTCTTATGAAATAGGAGAAAAGCTTTTACCTAAAAAATTTAACAACAGAAATAAGACAGGCAACCAACTTGCGTGTAGTGCCTCATGAGAAGACCTTTGTCGTGCAGAAGTTTGAGGAAGTGATGGCATGGGGTAGGCTGGATTGGCAGCAGTTGTAAATATATCAGCACGAACGTAACGTAACATGAACGCATACATCAGCGTACATGCACATCAACTGGCACATTCAACAATAAAAGTCATTTCAATGATAGAATGGTAAAAAATCAGTTGAAAACATTTTCCGGAATAAAATTGTAAGGAAAAAAAAGTAGAGAAAGTGATTCGTTCACGACATGTAAACGTTGAATTAAAACGTGATACAAAACATAAAATGTTGAGTGACGTCAGAAATTTTAAATTACTATCAACTCTGTAGGCAACAAATTCTTTGCAAGCACGAAAAATGGTTCCGGGTTTTTCTGAAAAAAAAAATATTAAAAAATAAGAAGTGAAGTTTTTAAACGGCAATCAAAAACATCAGCGCAACAAAACGCAACAAAGGAAGTGAGTCTGTGGCATGGATATATATATATACATATATACATTTTTTTTGCGATGTCTATGGTTTACCCGACATCGTGTTTTTGAATTTTCAGTTTTTGCGTCTGTCTGGATATGGCAGACGCGTTATATATATATATATATATATATATATATATATAAATATACATTGTTCTTATATATATATAACATCAAGGTCAATCTAACAAATATGTTACGTAGAATCGCTATATTTGTTGAAAAGTGAATTTAAGTTAATGTTGTTAAACGGTTTTTTAGCGATTATAGTCCTAGTTGCTTTTTTTGTCAATTTATTGACATTTAGTTGAAAAATTTGTCTAAAGTTTAACAATAAAAAACAATAGTAAGACGTTCGGTAGTAAAAAAAAATCCATAAGATGTCAATTACTACGAAAAATGTTTAGTGTTTACGCGTTTAAATCCATAGAACTAAAAAAAATTATTAGGCAGGAGATGATTATTATGCCATATCCATTGTATCCATAGTCTGTGAAAAGAACATTTGTGATCATCATCCTCACCATGTCAGGTGCAATCGTTGCAATTAAATATTTACATCAACTATTGCAATGCACAATTCATTGCGTTAAATTTAAATAGCTGAATATCAAATATGAAAACCAACAAAAATTCTAAATTGAGTGGACCTTGAAGTAGCTGAGGTCAAAGATGGCGGCAGGGTATGGGAGGTCGTATTCATCCAGGTTGTCGTACAAGCCTGATCCCGGAGATCGGAAGTCTGGAATCCCTGCAGCTAACATGGTAATTGGCGGTTCAATCAATCAATCAATCAATCAATCATCAATGTGAAGTATGAAAACTGTTAAACTTATTTCCTCAACATTTGACAAACACACAACGCAACGAACGCGTATGCAGACGTTGCAGAGAGCGGATTACCGATAAAGAAAAAAACATGTCTGTAAAAACATCCTTGCGTTCAAACTGGGTGACTGCAATGCAAGACCAACCGGTCTATCTGCCGCATAGCCGCGCCACAGATTGTTGCCGATTAAATGTATAAACTCGTCAATTAAGGTATTTGCTACCATCTAAGCATGGTAATATTTCAATACAACGCTATTGATTAAAATTACTACTTAAAACCTCAATAACTTTAAATGAACCAAAACTCTTTCACTTTTGAAATACGGAACAATCTTGAAAATTTTCATGAAAAACAATTTGTGAAAAGTGAAGCAGACAGAGAGATAAAAAAGTAACTGGGAAAGAAATGTCTTCTAACACGTGGAGAGACCGGCCCCGGCCATGCTGATGATGTTCTTGCACCTGCCACTTCTTATGAACTCGACGACGCCATCCAAATCAACCGACACCAACGAACGATCTTCAGGCTTCGACTTGAACAAGCCCATAAATTCTTACATTTTTTATTATCATATTTTGTTTTATTTTCAACTTTTTTGTGCATCTAACATCACAATAAAATTTATCAGGTCTCAAATCTCGTAATTTAAATAAAAATAATCTGACGATTAAAAATAAAATTACAAAATAAAATAACGAAACTAGGAATATTTAAAATGATTTAGTACTAAAATCCAAAATATTATTTAACAGGAACATTATGGAATCAAATATAACAAAATCAATTAAAATATTAGCAAAAAGTCAACAATTTAAATGAGGTTGCCACAAAAATTAAAACTAAATGAACAAGAAATTGAAGAATTAATGAAACCAGGACAACGAGAAGACATGATTACTTGCTGCAATGGATTGCAGGAAGTTGTTGTTGCAGGCAGACTGTGAGGGTGTTTCAATGTTCAACAGTCAAATAAATAAATTATGCTAATCCATTTGGTATTTAATGATATTTGCTTTAACGATGTGCACATTCAAGAAACGATGAAAACGATGGAAATAAATTGAAGCCGATACTTCTTTGACGACTTCCTTGCTATCAAGCTCGACCACCTCCTTGTGCAGCTCCTCTTCTGAGTCCTTCTTATCCACGCCTCCCTCTTACGACAATTTCAAACAAAATAAAATTGCCTCATTATTTTGAAAACTTTTTAGAAATTTTAATTATTTATTGTAAAACGAGAATTAGTGAAACGTCAAATGAACCATTTGGTGATATGTTAAAATAAACATAATAAATTAATAAACTATAAGTGAATCAGCATCCTTCAAGAACTAAGGTGCAGCAAATAAATCCAACTACGCTGGAGTTACACTTTTGTTCTTTAATTATAATTACATAAGTGTTCTGTTCATGCACCAATCAAAATGTTAAATAAATTTCATACAGAGCTAAACAAATGTTTCATTCAGACAATGTTGACCTTTCAGAAGTCAATAATTTTAATTAATAAATTATGTGAACCAACATCGGCAGCAGATGAATTCATAAATTCATATGCCGAAACATTTAGCGTTTAAGTTGATGACAAATTTTACAGAGAACAACTGATTTTAAATGCATGCTAACCTGCCATTCCTTGTATGAGGATACTTTGTATATAGATGGTACTTACCTGAAATAAATTGTTCAAATTTAAGGTTTGTGGGTGCAAATGCAGTTTAAATATAATATACTACACCTACATCACGTTCTTATTTTAAAACCGTACAAATTTTTATTAACTTTATATTTTAAACATTTGAGGTTTTAAAATTGTAAAGTAAAAAATATGGCGCAGATATAAAATGGAAAGCAATCATGATAGCTGGTGATTTACTATCAAGTGCTAAATTGTTAGATAGACTAGAAATGATTAATAAAAGAATAGCGTTTTGAGGGAAAAAATCAGAACATAAAAATCAAATACGTAAATCCTACTTTATATGTTAAAATGACCTAAATGAAAATTTTAAAAAATGGGAAAGAATATCTGATTTGTGACCAGAAAATTAACCAGCAGTCAAATTAATTACTTGTTCAAGAATTCAATTTAATAACAACAACACTATTCAGCTATCTGGGAACGAAGACCAAATAAAATATAGCATGTATATAATTACACACAGCATGACATGGCACTGCTATTGCAGGCAGTGGGTACAAATGCAGAGAGATTCTATGCCTATGAGATGTGATGTGTGTGATGCATCGATTCATGCATATTTACATGAGGTGTGTGTTTGTTGCTGATACCTCTAAAAATATTAAAGAAATGTAAAAAAAGATACAAAACACAATAACCATTGGTTAACATTGATATATGCAGTCCAGTGTCAAACTGATAGGTCAGTCTGTAACTGTCAACCAGGTAGCCATACACAAAAATGTTGGAAGTTTATTGCGGTTGTTTAAATTAAAAGAATAATGATTTTGTCTCGTTTCTCAAAACTGAACATGAAGCTAAATTCATTAGAAAGACTCATACATGTGATTAATTTCAACGTTGATTGTGAAGTTGGTTGTGAAGTGATGATAAAAAGAGTACATCCTTGTTATTTTCATCCTGTTTACACATTTAAACATTCTAACAAACAGATCATCATTGAAGAAGCAAGTTCGCCAGACATTAAATCTACTGGATTTTCATTTTAGTAACAAGCACCATTCATTTCACAACATAGTGTGGTATCTCACTAACTAATATCATTTCTTAATATCTGCAGTACTTTTTGTCTTAGTAACTCAATAAATAATTGCATTATTAATAAGTTAGTACAATATAGGCATAAGAAATTAATAAAGCAATCTTAAATTGCCACTACTGACTACATTACTATTATATGAATATTAATTACTGATATAATTATTATAATTTAATTAGTAACTACCACAGCAAAATTTTGATCTAATTAACAATATTCTTTCATTTACAAATATTTTCTAATAAAAAAGTAAAGGTAAAACTTTAAATTTAAAAGGTTTATAAAGGTTAATTAAATAATAAAATACTTTCCTATTCACTTTGGCTTTTTTAAATGTTAAATTAAGAAAACTTGCTGGCAAGGCTTCACAAACCAATTAAAGTTTGATTTAATTTTTAATTAATTAAATTTTGAACGAATATAAAAAAACAATACAGATTAATTAATAATAGAAAATCAATAGATTAGCATTAGGAATTAGATACTAGTAAGTTTGTAAGTAACTTTCAGTTTTTTCTCAACTAATAAATTGATAATAAATAATATTATTGATTTAAATCTTTAATAAAATATAAATTAGTAGATGAAAATTTTACTTGTAGATTATAAAATTAATATAATAATTGTAAAATTTTAATTAATTTTGTTTTTAATTTAATATGAAATCAAATTCTTACTCTCTTCTTAATTTAATTAAATTTAAATTAGCAAATCGTCGTTACGACCAAATATTTGTAATCTTTAATATATTCAGCGTAAATGTGGACATCAGTAAAAATTACGGCGACATTAAATAGCCTTCCCCATTAAAAATCTCACTCATTTGTTTACATGTGCATGTCATTCATTTATAAATATCTGTTGTTGTTGTTGTCAACGAACGAAATTAGTTCTTTGTTTTATTCTATCCACATACTTTCTACATTTTATCAATATTATTCTATCCACATTATCCTATCAACATTCTATCCACATCGCACCATTCATCTCTAGCACCGTAAGTTAGCTCGACAATGACTGCTCAATGCATTCATTCATCCCATCCTAATAGAAATCCAGCACAATTCATCCACTTCCTAAAACAAAACACCCATATCACCAATAGATTACCCAATATCTATCATTCTCATACTTTCACGAATTCTAGAAAAATTCATCGTTAGGTCATTCATCTATCCATGTTTCAATCATCCATTCATCAAACCACTATTACAAGACCAGTTTGCTTTTCCCCCTACAGGTTCATCTATATCCGCCATCATATTTCTTCTATAATAACATCTTTTCTTAAAAATAATTATTATGTTCACCTTATTGCTCTTGACTTTTCTAAAGCTTTTGACACTCTCAATCACTTCTCACTTTCAAATAAGTTAGACTCTCTTCATCTACCAGACAACTTTTGCATAATATAATAAATTTTCTTTCTAATAAGAATCATTCTACTTTCTTTAGCTCTACTCTTTCATCTACTCTACCTATTAATTCTAGCGTAGTTCAAGGTTCTGTCCTTGGACCATCTACCTTTATTATCAATGCTTCTACTCTCAAAACTCTTCCTAGTTTTAATCAAATCATCAAATACGCTGTCGACACCTATCTTATCATCCCATCATATATAACACAAACACCATCCAGTCAGAACTCGACTCATTAACTACATGGTCAAAACGGTGCAATCTATTGTTACTTAACCTCAATAAATTATTCGAACTCATCATCCACAATAGCCGTAAGAAAATAACATTACCTCCTGAAACACCCATCAATCACTCGCACAAGTCAATTAAAAATATTAGGCATCACATTCACCTCCACACTTAATATAGCACCTCATATAAATCACATCATCACAAAGGGTTTTCAAACATTTCACACACTCAAAACACTTCGCTCATATGATCTCAGAGGCATCAAATTATTCGACATCACTGAATCACTCATAATCTCACACATCAAATATGCAGCACCCTTCTGGTTTAGTTTCGCTGCACAACAATAACTTCAACAACTACAATATCTCATCAAAAAATTAATTCGCCTCAACTATCTACCTGCATGATATCCTACCGTCACTCAAATATTCAACACATTCGATTCAAGAAAGTAGAAAATAACAACAACCACGTCATCCATCCTCTACTACAACCAATTAAAACTACTACTCACAACCTTCGTCGACGCAAGCATAACTATCAAGTCACTACTCAATCAACATATCAGGAAAAGACCTTCATCACAAGACACCTCAAACATATTAAAACTCAATAAAACTTTATCATTTACTCAATCTAGTTTTCTTTTTACTTATCGATAACCTCACTAACTCACTAAGTTATTATCTAGTATTCTAGTCCATCAATAAATTACATTATTAATTTGCCTTTTTATACCATTACTTTATTTTATTTAAAAAAAAATTATTTTCAATACTTTTCATGTCTAAACATTTTTTCTCCGTTTTTTTTATTTATTCATTTATTTTTTTCGTTACCATTTTATACTAATGCCTTGCATGCTGTAACAGTTTCTGCGTCTGCCAGATTCTTATTTTTTAAAGAATAATAAATCAATCAATCAATCAATCAATTAGCTTATAAAGCGCTATTTCCGCGATGTTCAACAGCGCTCCTCAATGAATTTTGAAAACAGATGGGTCTTGAGATCCGCTCTGAACTTCGCAAGCGATGGAGAAATAGTTAGAGAAGTAGGCAGAGAGTTCCAGAGAAAAGGACCAGAAAAAGCAAAAGCAGATTTGGCAAAAGAGTGTTTAACACGAGTTAAGAAAAAGCGAGAAGAAGAAGACGATCGTAAACCGGGGCGTTTAGGTTCAATTAATATATCTGATAAGTACTTAGGAAATAATTTAGATTGAGACTTATACATGAACGTGCAAATTTTAAAAATTATTCTATATTTTATAGGTAGCCAGTGCAAGAGAACAAGATATGGAGATATATGAGAAAAGAAAGGGGCACGAGCAACTAGACGAGCAGCAGAGTTAAAAGCTTTACTTAAAGGATAGAGTATAGAGTCAGGAAGACCATAGTAGAGCGAGTTACAATAATCAATCCTAGATAAGACTAACGAAGTAACAAGAAGGAGAAGAGTAGGATCATCAAGAAAAGGCAAAAGTTTTTTTATTCTACGTAGATGAAAGTAAGAGCTTCTAGCAACACTA
>NW_008705246.1:303276-311637 GCF_000326865.2 Helobdella robusta | reverse complement strand
ATATTGAGTTAAGTTAAAAAGAGACAAAATATCATTAAACCTACAAGTGTAAGAACATGATAAATTATTGAAGTGCAAGTTAAAATCACCAGAGATGTAGAAAGGAATAGAAAAAGAGTAGAGAGATTCAGTGAGTGAGTAGAATTCATCTAAAAATAAAGTGAGAGAAGAAGAAGGAGGGCGATAGATTACAGCAATATAGAAAGATAGAGAAGAAGACTTAAGAGATACAGCAAGACATTCAAAAGAAGAAAAGTGAAAGGAAGTATTAATGGAAGCAGTAAATAGAGATTTATGAAACAGACAGATACCTCCATAAGAAGAATGCGAAGATGATAGAAGATTTTTTGGAGGTCTAGAGAGTTCAAGGAAGCTGTAACCATCAGGAGTAGCAAGAATAAGAGAGGGAGAGTTAGAGTCCTCGTGCCAAGTTTCAGTAAGAGTAAAAAAATCAGGTAAGGAGGAAGAGATTATTTGATGGATATAGAGCGATTTTTTATTAATTGATCTTATGTTAATATTAAATAAAAAAAAATGTCTAGACTGCAGTTGGTTCAAAATTGGGCTGCAAGGTTGGTTTCAGCTGGCCTTAAATACGATCATTTTAAGCCAATTGTTTTTGCTCTTCACTGGCTCCCGGTTTATCAGAGAGTTATTTTCAAGATATGTTAAACGGTTTTTAAATGTATCAGGGGAGTCGACCCTAAATATTTAACTGACACAGTCATTCCTAAAACAATGCCACTGCTGAGCCAAACATTGCGCTCTGACAACTGACGAGCACGATCATGTTCTGTTCAATCCCTCCATCGAGAATACAGTATCCAGCGTATACGGTAGTACCTCTAAATATCCGTTATCCGGGTTGACAGTTGAAGTTTGGAATGTCAGGTCATTGTGGCAGACAGGGGCTTACGCGTTGATAAAGAAAGAACTTGAACGATTCAGATATAATGTGGTTGGTCTGTGCGAGGTCCGATGGACAGGAGGTGGAGAAATGGAAGGTGGGAAGATATTATGGTCTGGAACAGAGAGGGAGCACGTCTATGAAGTTGGAATGGTTATTGACGAAAAAACAAAAAAAGCACTGTTGGAGTACAATACAGTGAATGAAAGAATGATGTATGCGAGGTTTAAGGGATACCCGAGAGACATTGATGTGGTAGTGGCCTATGCTCCAACAATGGATCACTCGGATGCAGAAATCGAGGCATTCTACGATCAACTGGAGCAAACATTGAATGTACTGCCAAAGAAAGATGTTAAGATAATCACCGGAGATTGGAACGCAAAGATCGGAAGAGACAATATTGGTTTTGAAGAAGTCATGGGAAAATACGGTATAGGAAACAGAAATAATAGAGGAGAAAGACTGCTGGAATTTTCAAAGGACCAAAAAATGTATATAACAAATACAAAAACACAAAATACAAAAAAATGGACATGGGAATCACCAGATGGAAAAACAACGAACATGATAGATTTGATTTTGATAGAACAGAAATGGATGAAATTTGTTACTCAGTGCCGTGCTTTTCCAAGTGCAGAGATTGGATCAGATCATCGTCTAGTGTTATGCAACGTCAAGATGAAAATAACGAAGAGACTAAAGTCAGGCGAAAATATCAAAAGAGTGAAATATAGCACAGAAATGATAAAAGAGAAGTTGAAAGACATCAGAAATGTAATAGAAAACAAATTGGATACAAAAACAAAGTACGATATGAAAACAAGAGTCAGTAACTTGGAGAAAGTGCTTAAGACTACAGCCGAAAAATGCGAAGTAGGGAAAAACATAATAAAACCCTGGATAAGTGATGAAACTTGGAAACTCGTTGAGGAAAGAAGACAGTTGAAAGCAACAAAAAGACAAAACAACAAAAATGAGATGAAATATAAACAACTGTGTTGCAAAATAAAGAAAAGTGCCAGAGCAGATAAAAGAAGATGGATAAACGATAGATGCGAAGGGGTAGAAGCACTAGTTGGACAAAACGAAACAAGAGAGGCGTATCAGCTAGTCAGACAGTTAAAAGGAAAACTGAAGAATACGTCAAAAATTATTAAAGACAAGGATGGAAATGTTCTAACTGAAGGCCAACAAATCAAAGATAGATGGTCGGAATATATCAAGTACCTGTTCACAGATAAAAACACGTATACAAAGGAGGTGTTACAGGCTTTAAAAGAAAGAAAAGTAGTCAATGAGGAAGAAACGGAAATAACATTGGAGGTAGTAATAAAAGCAATGAAGAAAATGAGGAACAACAAGAGCACAGAGAGAGACGGAATTCCCATAGAGCTGATCAAAGCGGGAGGACCAATTGTATGTAATGAGATTCAAAAAATCTGCCAAGAAATCTGGGACAGTGGAAAATGGCCAGAAGATTGGTGTAAATCAATCTTGATTATGTTGCCAAAAAAAGACCTGAAAGATTGCAACAATTACAGATCAATAGCACTGATCCCTCATATGTGCAAGATCATGCTGACGATCTTGAAAGAACAATTGGAGAAAGACAGAGCAGCATTTAGGAGAGGAGCAGGCAGGTTTCAGAAAGGACAGAAGTACAGTCCAGCAAATCCTGATGTTGAGACTATTGTTGGAAGATGCAGGAAGCTAAGGTCAAACAACTTTTCATTGTTTTGTGAATTTTAAGAAGGCGTTTGATTCAGTCTGGCACGAAGGTTTGTGGGCAGCTTTGGAAAGTATGGGAGTGTCAACAAAAATGGTAAGGGTGCTGAAAGGGCTTTATGAGGAGTCAACAATGGCAGTAAAGGTAGGTACAGAGCTGGGCGACTGGATCAAAGCGAATAAAGGAAGTAGACAAGGAGATCCAAGATCACCATTACTGTTTTTAGCACTGTTGGAAAGAGCCTTGGAAAAAATGGAGAATGCAGATATTGAGGGAATCGACATTGAAGGCAGAGTGATAAGGGACCTCAGGTTTGCAGATGATATAGATCTGCTAGCATCTAGTGCAGAGGGTCTACAGAAACTGATCGAGTTGACGTACGATGGTGGAAGAAACCATGGACTACACATCAACAGCAGTAAGACAAAGATAATGATTTCGGAAGCAGGTGGAAAAAATGATGAATTCCAGATAGGAGCAGAAAAGCTCGAACAAGTGAACCAATTTATATATCTGGGCAGCCTCATAACTTATGACAATAATTGTTCGAAAGAAATTGATAGAAGAATAGCAATCGCGGGAGGAATGTTTGCATCTTTGAAAGTAATATTGAAAAACGGTAATGTATCTACAAAAACAAAGGTAAAGATCGTAGAAGCGTGTGTGTTTTCTACATTGATGTATGCATGTGAGGCTTGGACGTTGAAGAAAAGAGATAAAGACAAACTGGAAGCATTCGAGATGCATTGTTATAGAAAGTTGTTGAAAATCAGTTGGAGACAAAAGATAAGAAACGATGCCATAAGAAAACAACTTGGAAGACAAAAAACTGTGTATGAAAGTGTCAAGGAAAGAAAGCTGGATATCTTTGGGCACATCTGCAGAATGACAGACGACAGACTGATTAAAAAAGTACTGATGAGAAAGAAGGACTAGAAGAAAAAAGTTGGAAGACCTGCGAGGAAGTGGATGGATGATATCACGGAATGGACGGGGGTTGGAACATTGGGCTCAATGAAGATGGCGAGGGAAAGAAAAGGATTTTGGAGAGATAGAAGAATACCATCGGCTTCAACGGTCCCTTAAGGGATTACAGAGGATCATTGAATGAAATGAATGAATGAAATACAATGTCGATTTTATGTTAATAAATTTTTCATCACTAAATTTTTAAATACAATTTATTGAATATATTGATCATTATATATCATTTTGAAGGTTATATATTCTTCTATCTAGCCTTTATTAATTAATTGATCCAACTATTCAGTGTCTTTGATTTTGAGTGATATTTGAGAATGTTGTCTAAGCGTGATTTTCGGATTATTTTGCTTTATGAGTTTAAACTCGGGCATAATGCGGCAGAAGCAACTCGTAATATTGTAGAAGCATGGGGCGACGTCGGTGCTTCTGAGCGTACCACACAAAGATGGTTTAAAAAATTTCGTACTGGTGACATGAGCCTCCAAGGTGAAGAGGGCCGCGGGCGACCATCCGGGATTGAAGGAAGGAAATTATTGACGCAAACCCAGCTAAAACTACTCGAGAAGTTGCCGATGAACTCAAGGTTGATCACACAACAGTAGTTCGTCATTTGAAACAGATTGGTAAAGTCAAAAAACTTGACAAGTGGGTTCCACATGAGTTGAACGAAAATCAGAAAATTCGGCGTTTTGAGGTGTCAGCTTCACTTGTTATGCGTAATAAAAACGATCCGTTTCTTGACCGGATTGTGACGTGTGATGAAAAATGAATCCTATATGATAACAGACGACGTTCAGCTCAGTGGTTGGACCATGATGAAAGTCCAAAACACTTTCCCAAGCCAAAATTGTACCAAAGAAAGTTAATGGTGACAGTTTGGTGGTCTGCAGCTGGATTGATTCACCATAGCTTTTTAAAACCTGGTCAAACGATTAGTGGAGAGATGTACTGCCAACAAATTAATGAGATGCACCAGAAATTACGCCAACTACGTCCTGCATTGGTTAACAGAAAGGGTCCGATCCTCCTCCACGATAAAGCCAGGCCACACGTCGCACAACTAACGCTGAAAAAAACCGAACGGGTTGGGTTACGAGTTTCTCCCTCACCCGCCATACTCACCAGATCTCTCACCAACAGATTTCCACTTTTTCAAACACCTCAACAACTTTTGCGTGAAAAGTGCTTCAAAACCGAGGAAGCTACAAAAAATGACTTCTTACAGTTTGTCGCCTCTAGAACCCCTGATTTTTATGCTACAGGCATCAATGATTCAATTTCTCGTTGGCAAATGTGCATAGATTGTGATGGTTCTTATTTTAATTAAATATATCAAATGAAAGCAAATTTATTGCATTTTAAAATGGATGGTAGAAAACCGACATTTTTTTTGCACCAACCTAATATAACTGCCTGAGCTTCAATTGACATTTTTTATTTTATTCTTGTTTTTCTCCTCATGAGATGAACTTTTAAACAAGAATTCTTGTGCAAAATAAAATGCGTTACGCACATTGTTAATAAGAAAACATTAATTTCTAACATAAGCAAATTCTAGTTTGAAAATGAAAACAACAAACAATAATATTTGGAAAATGAGAAAATTCGCAGTTTATTTCATCACTCAAGTCTTACGATCCATAGTAGAATGTGATTTCAACATAATTGTTCATAAAGTAAACAAAAATATATAAATTACTCTGAATAACAAAAAATGTTTTAAGAACATCACCGAACAAAAAATGTTAACAAAAGAAAATATAAAGAAAATTTAATAAATGAAACATTGGAATACAAATCACAAAGATTACAGTGTTATAAAATAAATCAAAAATAATGTTTTGCATTTTCATTGTAAATAAATTGAAATATAAAAGAATAAATCCAAATACTATTTTCCAATCATTTAATTTCTATTAATTTCTCAGAAATTTTAAGCTGCCAAACTCTTCAAATATGAGTTTCTAATTTCTGTCAAATAATAATTTTAAAATTATATAAATAATACCATGGTTTTAAAACAATATGAAAAGTTTAAAGTTTTAAACAATATGAAAAATTTATGTAGGTAGATTTTAATGGATGTGAAATCTTGCTATAAGCAATAGGAAATTAAATTATTGACATTATATTAAGAAAATTCTTGTTAACTGAAAAATAAAAAGATTCTTTTGAACTATATCCTAAAAAACAAAACAAGGAAGTATGTTAAAAATGCAGGACATCATAACAAACATTTAAATTGAACTCTATTTTACCAACCAGGATATCTTTTATTAAGGTAATCTAAAACAGGCACCACTCCACATTTTCCGACCGCATCCATCAACCTTTCAAGGCAGATGCCCTTCCTTCTTATGTCTTCGAGCAGTCCTAACGTGCAGCTGCCTCTCTCATGCTGCCTTGATTTGAGCCACTAAAACATTTATTTAAAAGTTGATAACTTTTATCTTTAATCTTTCAATTTAAATAACTAGACATGTAACTTTTAATAACACTTTAAAACTAAAAAATATGTAAATTCCAAATTTAATTATACTTATAACTTAATTAATTTAATATTCAGCAAAAGTAGATTATATTTAGTTTTTGATGTTATTCTTATATTGTTATCCCCAATAAAATGAACTGACACAAATAATAGTAAAGAAACTTAATGAAAATTAAATTACTTACCTGAATTTCAACTGTTTGGAAGCCAAGGTGTTCAGCTAGTTGAACATAAGCGGAATCAATTTCAAAATGTTGTGCGATAAGCTCTTCATCAGCACGCGAAAGAAATATTGTTGGAGTTTTAACAATGTTAGACATGTCAGCTAGATAGATAGACAGAGATGCTGAGACTGAGGTAACTTTAATTTTCAGCACACAGTAATAGTAATTGTTCCCTGAAATTTCGAATAACAAACTTGCTGAAGCTTAATAATACCACTGAGCTGAGCTAACCTGTCATTTAAAATTAAAATGTAAATTAAATTATAAACTAAAAATTTAAATTAAATATTAAAATAGAAAATAAATTAATACATTATTATAAAATAAATAATCTAATTATTATATTATAATTATATTTTTTTACCAGTTGAGTTTGGCGTTGATAGGACAAGCTGTCTGGACGAACACTGAACGAAACGAACGAATGAATGAATGAATGAACGAATGAAGCAAGGAAGGTCAGAACTACTTCAGACAGCCACGGAGCAGCCTTTCCTACAACTTCCCACCTTTTATTTTTACCGGGAACAAATTTCCCAAGGTGCACGAAACTTATTAAAAGTGCACTGAAGTTTAAAATGATAATGTGAATTAATTCTCTTAATAAATATGTTTTATTTACAAAAAATAGTTTAAAATATTGTCATATTTTAAATACTGGTTTAAAATCTTGTTCATGACAGTGCGTGAACATTTTTTTTTCAATTTGTTGTTAACAGTTTTTTTACTAACGCAAATCAGAGAATAGCATAATTCCATGGATATATCCATGCATAATTCCCTTTAAAATGTTCTTTGCCACTGAATCTTATTTCCTTTTTTAGAATTTTATCATGTAAAAGTTTTCCTATTTTAAGCCGTTTTTCGTTAAGATGTGCAATATTTTTAATTTTTTCCGCTTCTTTTTCTAAATTGTCAAAATCATCTAACAGTTTGTTTGAAATATAACAATGGATCATATGTAATAAAACTGTTATATTTAGGAATTTTCTTTTTGTTGAAGTCCTGTTTGAAGTATTCATTCTCTTTAAAATCTTTTCTCATATAGTAACAGTACACATTTAAACATGTCAAGTATTTTTTATATAAATAGGCGGATTCGGACCTTGTCTGAAGAAAAACTGCGTAAACGACGTAAAATTTATTTATAATTTTTCTTTAATGCTTTAACAGCATCAGAACGAGCAGTCCCTGGTCTCACTAATTGGTTTAATGTTCAAGTGTTTGCTCTTACAAAATTTTTATTAAAGCAATCCATATATGTGCAGAACTTTAAAAAATACGTACAATTGCTGAAAGGTATTGAAAAAAGTAGTTATTTCCATGCAACAACAAAAAAGGACCAATCAAAATTTATCTATAGAAATTAAAAAAATTAAAATCAAATTTTTGGGCCCCAAAAATTACGGGCCCTAGGCAAGTGTCTAGACCTTAGTCTGCCCCTGATGTCAAACCACCTTTACAAGAATAATAACCGAAAACGTTTTTATATTGATGGTTTTTATATTACAATATCTTATATTTCTCAAAGCAAGATTTTCTTAGAATCATTCATTCAATAATAATTTGATCAAAAATCGTTTAAGGGCTCTATTTCGACCCGAGCATGGAACGATTGAGAAAAAAAAATTATCTAAAAGTATCTAGCGGGCAATTTTTAATTTACATACAACTAGAGCTGCTAATGCAACACTTATTTCCCTTCAACTCGAAACAAATTATGATCAAAAGAATGAAGATTATCAAATCATTGATCCCAATAATTTCTCAACCGTTTTCCGACGCACGAATAAGCAAAACTCTCGTTCCCAGTACTCATTTGAAATTTTTAAAAACAAGATTCCTGGAAAAATTGAAATTCATAAAAATAATTGATTGAACTCAACAAGAACTGCAATTGTAGACAGAAATGAAATTTTATTCCAAAAGTATATAGATTTACATTTTTTTTCCAATTTTAACATTACAAAAAGTTTACAAGTTTATTATTAAAAAATACTTCAAAATATTTTATACAAATTATTTC
>NW_008705246.1:225042-303226 GCF_000326865.2 Helobdella robusta | reverse complement strand
ACCCCATCATAACGAAGGTGCTCTCGTCGTCAGGGCAGCTGTCAAAATTTGAAACAACTATTCATCCGCTCAAATTAACAAAAATTATTCACGCTTTAACAATTAAAAAAGTAAAGAAACGGATGCACAAAAGACGTTTGTCGAGTCTGTTTAAGATTAAATACTTTTAATTTTAAATCCATTACAAAACATGTGAAAAGCTTCAAAGACTTAACGCAAACAATTAATTCATAAAATTTCCAAACTGCAATTGCCCTATTGAACTCTTTTGTATTATAAACGTCACTGAAAGCAAGTTAACGATACACACATTTGATTACTATCGAACAGGGAATCTTCGTTGAACAAAATACACCAACTATTAAACAGGACAGCGATGAGCTGTTTCATTTTTCATTCGATGTCAAAACAACATAATTTTAACGAAGCATTGGGGATACACGTGAATAAATGCACTAATATATTTGAATCATCACCACAGATTCAAAATGCATTCTGTCAAATTGGTGAGTATTTATAGCAATAACCCAGATTTGTAACGAATCTAAAAGTACCCGCTGTATTCTCAAACATTTTTAAATCAGCCAAAACATTGTCAATTATCAAAAATATTGATTAGATAATGCCGACAATTATCAAACTAAACCTCGCGATTTTTAACAATTTATCATAAGCATATGATTTAATTAACAGTGACTTACTTACTACTGAAAAAACTTCGTCATCATGTTATCCAAGGAATTACCAATAATTGGTTTTTGAACTATTTAAACAACATATCTAAATATGTATCTTTGAGGGATCTTTTATCAGACACAATTTTGCTGAGCTGTGGCGTGCCTCAGATATTCATCTTAGACCTCTTACTATTTATAATCTATATCAATCATTTTCCAGATGTGCCATCTACCTTAAACCGTATACTTTATGCAGATGATACTAGCATTTTTTTCTCCCATCTAACTGCCAACAATAATTTCATCGAAAAAGAAATACAAACATTAGGAAATTGGTTTGCATTCAACAAACTGTTAGTAAATGCATTAAAATGCTCATACATCATAATGGCTTCCAAAATACTTACAAATGTGTAACCAGATCTTCGAATCACTTTGCACAAAATCTCATTACAAAGAACAGATCTACAAAATTTCCGAGAGCAAATCATCAAATGGTTGGAACACATTCTCCCAACCACTGATAAATCAATCAGGCCAACACCCCACTTGAAAACTTTTTACATTCATCCAAATAAACCGAAAGCCTTCCTGATCAGTTTGATATTCGTTGCGCCTAAACTCTGGAATAAACCATTCAATCGTTTATCAAGAACATCATTTCGCTTAAACAAAAAAGTATAGAAGGTTTCTACTTATTTACGACCCATCATAGAATTTATTAAACTTTGTTGTGTAGTTAACAAAAAACAACGTTTATGTAAAATAATGTGCTAGGTAAATGAATGCTACAATATTTAATAGTAATTTTTGTTTAGTTTACAGAAAATCACATGAGTGTTTTACCAAACAAACTGTACCGACAAAAGATGTAAGAGCATGAAGCCCATCAGGATTTGTCTTTTTTCAGAAAGAGACCTCAGCAAACTATGCATTAAATGAGTCTGATCATTTCTGGTTATCATCAGTCAAAAAAGATGTCCAAATGAGAGCACGACTAGTTAAAACACCATCATATATTATTATAATGTTATTCACTCTAATGACATTCCTTAGAGGATTGTACTGTGATTAAATGCTTTGCTGAATAAATAACTATTTAATTCTCTTCTGAAATCTTTTTCTGGAACAATTTGCTTCAATCTTGTTGGAAGATCATTCCATACCTTGAGCAGAGCAACCTGCATACATCTGTCACCCAGTTTTGTCCTGGTCCTAGGAATTACCATTATTTCTGACGAAACCGAACGCAATGCATGTCCCACATCAAACTTCAGTTCTTTTGCGAAAAACCTCCTTCAGATATTCTGGATCTTTAAATCTTTAAAATAGATCTTTTAAAAAAGGAACATCCAAAATTATTGGATTAGATAAAGAGTCACTTAGGTAAGTGACCATCGTCAAAAACGTGCCCAAGTTAAACAAGAAACACAAGACATTAGCTTTAGTAGTAGACCTATTCAGTCACTTCCAATTTTTCCTCAACATGATCATATCAAATTCAGTTAATTTTATTACATTGGCGGCCAGCTGTTGACACCGCTTCAATGACTTCAGGGGATGTCGAAATGAGAAGTTCAGTTTTCAAAATAATTCTATTCAAACTTACACAATCGTTTTCCAGGTTTGGTGTTCCAAAGACTTTGCCTAAATTTTACCGCACCACAACATGTTCTTGAAACATGAAATTAAATTCATTCTAGGGAGAAAATCAATCTCAACGTTGTGATAATCAAAATTTCTAAATGTCTGTTCACTTTTTAATTCCTAACAAAAAGTCCTGCTTGGTTTTTTAATAATGATAAACAACAAATTTTTAAAAAATTTCAAAAAAATTTAAAGTACTTGAGTACGTTCGGATCAACGCCATCCATCGACATTTTCTGTTTCACTGCATCTAAAGGGATCCCCTTCAAAATTTGAAATGATTTTTAGAATCGTTTAACCATTTACACAAACAATAAGTATACCATATTTAACATGATGAAATATTTTTTATACAATGGATTATTTTTATTGGAGACTTTATTCTCGTGCTCATTATTTGCTGCTAACGATGCCTCGTTGCATTTTAAATTGGGATCGACTTCTGTTTGTTTGGTGTCTGCTTCTACAGGTGGAGCAAAATTAGTGATATCACAAATATTTGGAACTGAAGATATCTGAATAAAAAAAAAGGAAAATTTTTAAAAATTAAAGATTAAAAATCATTCATTTTTATATTTTTCTCAGAGGTATCAAGAAATCCACACACAGCGTTGAGTAAATACGCGTGGAACCCCGCATCACACGCATTGCGTATAATAGGCACTAGGCAGGCATATCTCTACAACAGAACCCAGCCACAGCAAAGCAGGACGAGGCGATTTCAGATAGTGAAGCAACGAATAAATGTTGGTCCCCTTTCTATGATAAATGCATTTTATTATATTCTTTTGACACTAGACCCAGGCTTGTGAGAAATAAAAACAAAATAACTCAACAAGCCAATCTAATTCACTACATTCACCATGTTGATACTAAGAATTTTGCATCCGTGAATCTGTTGTTAATTGTATGCAACTATACACAAAAACAATCTGCGCACGTTACTCTCTAAGGCTTGAAAATGTGCACTTTAAAATTGTCAGCCAGCACACAAAAACAAATTACCAGCTTATTTTTAACATTTTCAAATTTTAAAGTTAATGACAGTAACAAAATTTTCAACTACAACCACCTTCAAAAGTCAAAATTTTACCAAGTTAGTTTTAAAAATTTCTAGAGGACTGACTGCTAATCTTAATACAAAACAAAAGAAAATAATAACATAAGAAAAACCTTCATCTCCATAATCATCAGTAAAATTTCCAAATTTTGAATTCGAGAGTTTAATTTATCAATTTTTATTTCACAGGTCTCGACGAAGCAGTTTAAAATATGGACAGACTTGGATATAACTGAATTTATCAGGTGTAATGAGTGCCCCGACAGCAATGTTTTTTCCTAAACAGAAAATAGTTGAAAGTTAATATTAGTAATTAATGAAGTATACAAAAAGTTAATTAAATTAAATTCACGTCAACAGAAGAATATGACAAAATGAATTTTGTAAAACGAATTGGTCTTGATTTTGAAATAAAAAGTATAAGGCAACAACAACAACACACGTTTAGACGACATTTTCCCCGAGATCGGGGGTTGCCGTTTGGCTACCTATGAAGAAACCGAAATACCCCTCGACGCCATTCCATCATAAGTAATTTATTTGGCTAATTTTTACGCAGGACGCCCTTCGTTACGCAACCAGTTATAAGCGGTGGGCCTAGCCTTTGATGATTCAACATCACTCACAAGGCAGTGAGGGTCAGTTTAATGTCATAACCAGGACATAAAAAAAAAGTATAAGGCAATAAATAAAAAATAAAAATGTGTGTGTGGGTAAACGTTTATAAGTGTATGCATTGAAAAAAAACTTTTTTGTTTAAAAGTGTCAAACTGTTCTTATTTTTCACTCATCTTATGCATGCCAAAGCAAGCTGTGGTTTGTAAAAATTTTCTGCATAACATTTCTATTATATTTTAGTTCCAAATAACATTTAACTAATCCTCCATCTTCTCGGCGGCAAATGTAGCTCTGTCGATTCAGGACAATCAATCCGAATGCAGCAGCTAGAAAACAAATTCAAACAGAAAAGACAGGACTCCATCTATGCTAATAGGGAGGCCATAAAAATTATGAGAAAAAATTAGCAGGTAATATCAAAATTACCAGTAAAAGTTTTTTCAGCTACATGAGTAGGCAAAAATACAAAGACATACATAATAGGCCCACTTAGAAATGAGAATGGTGTCGTTACTAATGACCACCAAAAAATGTCAGATATATTTAACCTTATTTCAATTCAGTATTTACAAGGAAAACTTTTCAATTCTTTTTTTAGTAAAAAAAAATTTACAAGGGAGATTACATCTTTGCTTGACTTTTTTGAAGAGGTTGATGAAAATTTGAACAAAAAGAAAGCAGTGGATATTGTGGAAGAAAAACATATTTGGAAAAATATTAATGCTAAAACGAGATAACCCTAACTTAAAAAATGAAAAATGCTTCATTGAAAACTGAAATGATAGGAAAAAGGTTAATTTTTTGCACACACACACACACACATAATTATGTACTAATTTTTAAAATCAGATGTATGGGAATAGATGTGTGGGAACAGATGAGTGTGCGTGTGCATGTGGGGGGGGTGGAGACAAAAAATTGTTTCGTGTCATGTTTGCAATTTGTAAATATGCGAATTGAAATGTTTTTTTGAAAAAAATAAAAATTTTTTGCAAAATCCTACCGAGCTAAATAATAAAAGACGGAATTGTGAATGAACGTGGAGTGCACGCACATACATCCTTGATCGTTCAGGACAAGAGTCCGTTAAATCCGTTTCCACATTTTTGTTATAATTTATTAGCTGGAACAAGAAATTGTAACGACACAGAATGTTGTTAATTAATATTACCAGGAATGATAAAAAGATTACCAGATGAGTATCTCATTTTTTAAATATTTCAATTATTTCAGCAAAATTCAGGTCAACAAATTTCAAACACAGACATGACAGAGAGGCAAGAAATTGCAATTACGGCGAAGGAAGATGAAAGGTCAAGGGGGATATTTTAACGTGAATGATTGATTGGTTAATAGATCAGTTGTTGATGGTTGTTTGCGTATGGACGTATGAGAAGATGAATTAATGAATAGATGGATCAATTAATCATTGGAACATTGAATGAAATGTGGAAAGAGCTGAAAAATATTACTTCAGAACAAACTTAAGTTAATGGATTTTTATGTAAAGTCAACATTATTTTATGCACGTGAAACATTAACTTTAAAAAAATAAAAAAAAAGACGACAAGATGCATTTAGGATAAGTGCTACAGAAGAATGCTCCACGTGAAACAGAGAAAAAAACACAAACGAAAGTATAATAGCCCAAATTAACAGGATGAAGACGACAACGAGGAAAGCATTATTTCATGGACGTCGTCCTGGCTGCTGTGCCTTGTAAGGCTCATTTATGGTGCATGCTCTTTTTTCTCTGTTTTATTTCTTGTTTTATCTTTCGATGTTTTTGGCACTTGATTGCCTTTGATGGGTTATATGTGAAATTCTATTGGTTTTAAATGGCATGCAAGAGCACTTTTAGAGACCCTAGTGAAGCATTTATTGCATTGTGAAACCCTTTGTAAAAAATTTTTGAAAAAAATGATTAAAAACATGAATTTACTGAAATCTAGTAATCCAAACATTAGTATTTAGAAGCAGAAACTGTTTCTAAACAGAACAAAGGATTGAGGGCAGCAAAAGAGCAACTACAAAATTTAGATTTATTTTCACATCTTATTAGTTCAATGAGACTAATCAAAAAATTTTCTGATTAACCAAAAATTAATCTTTTTACGAAGGCAAATTGATACATGACGTGAAGATGCTGTTATAGAAAATTTGAGACTCAGCATTTCTTAATAATGGAAAATAATTAAAAAGCATAAGTAAATTGGAAATTTAAATTTAAAAGATTGAAAAAAATTTGAACGAGTAAACACTGATTAAGCTATTAAAAATGAAATATTCTAAAAAGTTTTATAACATTAGTTATTTTTGTTTCAAATATAAACTTTTGAAAAAATATTAATACATCATATAAAAACCTTGAATAAATCAACTTTTAAGCCCAAAAGTGGAAGACCGTTCTCAATCATTTTCAAAAAATGTTTTAACCTGTTAAAAAATAACAGAATTTTTTTGAGATTTATAGAGGCACCAAACATATTGAATACAATACACAACAGACAAAAAATATAGATATAGATTTATGCAACTTATCACATAATAAGCAGTAAATAAGAACTAGAAATGTTTCAAAAGTAATGAATGGAATGAATCTTAACAATAATTCCATTTCAAAGTGCCAACTAATATTTTCAATAATTTTAAACTTGTTGAGAAAATAATATTTTGAAAAAATACACAAAAAAACTTTCAGAGGTTTGAAATCCAAAAATATTTTATACTAATTTAAAGTTGTTAAAATAGCAAACAAAAGTAACAAACACTACAGAAAGTTTCACACATGTGGAATCAAATTGTATACAATTAGCTTGAGATTGGCCTGAGCAGCATCTCAAAAAGGTGGTTTAGACTGATTAAATTTAAGCTTTTAATAATGAATTATATGCAGTGCTAGCAGAAAATTAAAAAATATGTCACCAGTTTTACAAGGAATACAAACATTATATTGAAGAAAAAACTGGATCATTAATGTGAGCAACCAAAATTTTGTCAACCCACCCATTATATAAAAGACAGAAATGATTAAATTATTAAACTTTATTTTATATAGTTTATTTGATACACAAGGAATGCAGCATTAATGATATATTATAGAAGGTTAGGCCTGTAACATTTGAGATGATGAGTTAAAGATAAAGTATCCGGTTTTTAGATTTTTTAGAATTACAAACAGAGAAACAATATGGACCTAATAACAATTTAACAACAAATATTTGTGATAAAGTAAAAGGGGTCAGACCACAAAAAACATATCTTATGTCTTTAATAATTTAATTTTACATTATAAAAAAAGAAATTAACTTTTTTTATTTAACTTTAACTGCAAAGTCATATGATGACCACCACACCATGTATCAATCAATCATAAAATGGATATTGATTCACAAATATTAGGTATATGATGAACGAAACTTATAACAGTCCAAAAGTTGAAACATGATGACAATGATAGCTGGAGAACAAATAACTTGGATATGCTATTATTTTTTTGATAATAGAAGTATGGCAATAGGGACGGTCGTAGTTGGAGATTTGAAAATTAGAAATTAAAAAGAGTGTAGTTTTACTGTAATATATGTTAAACAGTTGTAATAATACTAATATAAATTATAATTAAATTAACATAAATAACTTATTTTATTTGTATTTGACAAATACAAATATTGTATTAATTTTTGTTTTTTTGTTTTTAATTTTAATCTATTTTCTATTAGAATTAGTTATTAGATTAATAAATATTAACATAGCTTAGGCCTTAGACTAGAGAGATTAGAAGTTAGAAACTGTGTAAGTAAAGTATTAGAGTATTATAATTTATTATTTATAATTTATATATTATAATATTATTATTATTATTCAATTAATTTTTTTCATTCTACTAAGACTATGACACTAGGTAAAACGTGAGATAGGTACTCCTATGGTATTGTCCATGTTTACCTATCTCATGTTTTACCCTATCCTATGCAGTACTAGCAACTAGCTCTACTCTACTTTCTACTAGCTGTCTTAGCTACCTTCTTTCTTTTCTTACTCATCTATCTTGTCTGAATTCTGCAAATAAAATTCTGCAGACACGAGAGTCAGAATTAAAAATTAAATTTTAAGGTTTTCATCTTGTTAAATTAAATGAACGGCAGTGAAAAAAAATTCCCACCCTCTCAACTGAACTTTTATTTACCTCCCATGATTCCTCGAATGCAGATGAACGAGTAAAAATGGATTAACTAAAAAAGATTAACAATCATAGGTAAAAGCTTCATTTTATATGTAGTCCAACTTAATAGACACTATTTTATTATATGTACAATTATATAAATATGTATGTATAAAAATAAATAAACTTTTTCTAAGTTTTCACACGTAACTAAAGATTTATGAAATATTAACTTTTTTTTCTGGGGCGCAATCCAAATTTATATATCTATGCAACTAGTACACATATATAAAAATAATTTTATGTCAATGTAAAAATTGTAAATGGACGCTTTGATTGATCATGTCTAAATTCACTCGCTCGTTAATGAAATTTAATATAATTATAATTTTAATAAAAACTCTAAATTGTTCTTCTACCCTCGAATCTTTGTTTTGAAGTTTTTCGTGGTGAATAGCGTATTCGACGGTAAGCGGTATGTAAGTTATAGTTAATAATTAATATTTTAATTTTTTAGTTAATCTGTTAATTTAATGGTTAACCCTAACCCCTGGCCGTTCTTATGGTTAAACTTTAACCATAGAACGGCCAGGGGTCCAATGGCAAATGGCACAATACAATGGACTGTAAGTTGTATCATTGTATCTTTGTCACTTTGTGAAGAATTGGTAAACTCAGAGATCAGAGGCTGGTTTTTCCAGCAATATCTATTTTATTTTATATTTATACTATTAACTATAGTCATTAAATTATAAATTACTATAAATAATAAATTATAAATTACTATAAATTTTATAATCAACAGCGGTTTTTCACATAATCTCCTCCCACTGTGCCACAAAAATTTAAACTAAATATTAATAGCAAAGTCCTAAGCTAGTAAAATAAAGACGTGTTCCCAAAATATATTTTAAAAACAAGTTTGAATTCATATACTTATAATACCTATAATGGCCCTCGAACATACCATCGCACATTGTCTGGTCTCACTCTTCAGCATATCAAGGTATGTTATATCTATTGAGGTATAACTAAGTCATATTGGTATACAAGTTGAGGCATAAGTATAATTATTCAAATTACTCAAAAATTCATTTGATTTTTTTAAAAATATTCTTCTTAAATAATTTTAACATTCATGCCCATTCACATTGAGTTATTTTAGTACAGTTTTTTCTTGTTAATTGAGTGAATGAACACACAGGAAACAAATTTAAAAATATTTTTTATGTTATTATTATTATTAAAACATATAAATAATGGTTGTTATATACACTATACGGTTGCTAGGTAACAAACAAGTAAGCTTTAATATTGCTGGGAAAACCAGTTTCTGATCTCCAAGCTTACCTAAAGAATTTTTAGATTTTTTTCAACTTTTGTGACTTATTTATTAGTATCACTGCTAATAATATCATAATATTATTGTGGGTCTCGTGGCCGAGTGGTTAGCGTGTCTGTCTACCACTCTCACGACCGGGTTCGAATCCTACAAGTTTATCCGGGTAGCCAACCCCTGGCCAACCGAGCCATCCATTTTTCGGGTAGATGACATAAGTTGTCGCATGTTGGCCGGCGAAATGGCTCAGTGGTTCTAACGCGAGCTGAGTCCAACATCTCAACAATACATGTGTACGTCGTGTGAAAAGGATGAACAGTGGCGAAGATAGCTGCTTCAAATCAATTGATGAAGATATGGAGAACATAATAAAAGATATATAGATAATATATCTGTAACATTGTAAGTGGTTCTGCGTATGTCAGAGCTTCTATAACAAAGACTGAAAGAAATAAAAATAATAATAACAATACAAAAAATCGGAAGTATGTTCTCTTAAATACATATTTTGTTGAATTTACCAGGTTGTTTCTTTTTAAGTTTTCCAATTTTCAAACTAGATTCTTATTTCAGGGCTGGCCTTAGGTAGTGGGAGGCCCTAGGACAGCCTTTGGGACGTGTGCTAGGTACTTAACATCTGCAAGAGAAGTTATGGCACTGTTTTCACTTCGTTTGACATGACCAAACCACCACAGACGGTGTTGCCGGCATTCATCATTTATATCATCTAAACCAGCACGACGCAGGATTTCGGTAGATTTGATGATTTCGGTAGATTTGATGTGGTCCTTCAGACTAATTCGTTGCATCCATCGGAGCATTTTCATATCGGTTCGTTAAAGTTGTTGTTCCAGTTTGGTTGTCATTGGCCATGTTTCTGCACCATATAACAACACTGGACGTATCACAGATTTATAAAGTCTTGATCGTAATGGTATTGGGATGTCACGCCTCACCAAGATAGACAGAGGCGCCGACTTGTTCAAAATATTGAGGGGGCTCAGGCCAGGGCCAGCTAATACTAATGATATATTATACCATATGATTATATTGTTTCATTATAGTGTTATAATAAATATATATATGTTATATATATATATATATATATGTATATATATATATATATATATATATATATATATGTTTCAAACATATTCAAGTCCTGGTCGCAAACAATCGAGCAAGACATGAAAGCTCTAAAGTTAAATGAAATGGATACAACTGATTGTCTAATTTGGCGCTAAAAGTTAATGGCCAAGAGAACAACCTCCTACCTCGGGAAACCGGGTCTCTGGACGCAATTAAAACATAATAATACTTCAAGATAATTTATTCACAATTAATTTAATACCAACAAAGTTAAATTCAAAGTCAATAATGAATTCATTTACCTTAATATTTTTTGCAACTAACTTAGAAAAATCAATTGTAGTTTGTCGACGTTTCATTTTAAACCAATTAAAAATGATTTTAAATCTGTTTTTAAAATGATTTTAAGTTTTAGTCCGCTTATCAAACACACAATGAAAGGTTAACTTAAATCAAAGATAGAAGATAGATAGCAAAGATACTTCACTATTTTTGCTTAAATTACGGTATACAAATCTCAAGAACTAAATATGAAAATTAAGATAGAATGTTTAGAAAATATTTATAATTATATCTAAAAAAATATTAAATTTTTATAACAAAATATTGGGGGGCTCAGCATTGTTGTGGGCCTGAGGGAATAAATATTGGGGGGACTCGAGCCCCTCTAAGCCCCATGGTGTCGGCGCCTATGAATATAGAGGCAAGGAGATGCCATTTATTCCATGCTGCACGTATGCGTCCTCTACAGTGATGTCTGGAATCGGACCTTTGATGGGTGGAGCGTCAAAGTTGACATTGATGGGATTTGTTTCATTTAACAGACGGTTGAAGTATTCTCTCCACTGTCGCTTGATCTCATCTTGTTCAAGAACCATCTCATTTTTGTCGTTTTTGATACATGAGGCACCAACTATGACTTTTTTCGTACGCTTTGCTTGTTTTGCTATACGATACAGAGATTTTATTTGTTCACCTTTGCTTTTAGTGAGCCACTCTCTGCACTGATCTGTCCGAGCCGGTGCGACTTGACGTCTTGCATAGTTGTTCTTCTCACAGAAATTTTATGATTGCCGAAAACCAAATGAGCAATAACTGCTGTCTTGTAAGAAATTTTTTTTCGAAACCTCCATCATGCTGCTTCAAATGGAATGTTTAAATTTCAGAAGATTGTTTAAAATGCTACTTTGAACAATGGTTTGGAGAGTAATTTTAGCGCATTTACAGAAATTTTGGTTTATGTGAGAACATGTATGACGGTTTATATTTGCATTGTTGATGAATCAATTTTCTTAATTTTACTATTTTATTTTTAATAGATAATATTTGTTCAATTTTAATGGAATTGAATTACGTGTTGTTCAAAAATCAAAAAATCAAAACCGACAACTCCAGTTAACCCAACAACAGTTTTTTCACCACCGACAATTAAAGTTTTTTCCTTTGAAATAAAAATTTTTTAAATTGGAAAAAATGTATAACTATCAAGTACAATTTTTTACATTACATAGTGTGACCTTGCAGATTGTCTTAAAGTTATCTGCATAAGTTGCAATGAATTCTTCACCACACTTTTCAATTTTGGGCTTTCAGGTTATTTTTGATATTAATTTTTTTTTAATAATTATTTTATGTTGAGAATCTCAACTTTTCATATAAATTTTTGTGGAATGTTAAATTATCTATTTTCAGCCGACAACTCCAGTTAACCCAACAACAGTTTTTTCACCACCGACAAATTATCTCGTACCTTCCACACCAGCTCCTCCGGGATCGAATTTGACTGTTCAATCAGGAGGTGGCATCTTTTCTGCACCTCCTGCCCACCAAAGTTCAATTTCTCATCCACCTTCTGCCTTCAACAGCAACAACAATGCAGCAAATAATCTCACCACCGCACCCACTCCAGTCAATAATTCTGTGTTGACATCTCTCAATCCAACAACACCAGCATCTGCTGAAAATTCAGGAATCATTCCTCAACTCCAGTTGGTTATTAGTTACTAAATTCATTTTTCAATGTGATTCAATCTTATATAAATATTATATCAACTGATGATCATTGCAATGATTATCTACAATCATTGGAATGAGGTTTTAAATATTTCATTGACAATCTTTGGTGAGAAAAGTTTAAGATCTACTTTTTGCTAGGGAACATTGGAGAAGCTAACCACATGGAACTGCAACATTAAAATTATGCCAAATTTTCCAATAAATTAAACATTGTTTATTTTTTTGTTACAGAAACATTGTTTGTACAGTAAACCTTGGTTGCAAGTTGGATTTGAAAAAAATAGCTTTGCATGCAAGGAATGCTGAGTACAATCCAAAACGATTTGCAGCAGTGATAATGAGGATCAGGGAACCCAGGACTACCGCATTAATATTCAGCTCTGGCAAAATGGTTTGCACAGGAGCAAAAAGGTGCAAAAATTTGATATTTCAATTAATTTAGGCCAAGTAATTATTATTGATAAATTAAATAATAAAGATAAATATGATCACCACGACATTGTGTTTGGTGAGAAACTTGATCTCTATGAAATATTTTATTGCTGGAGAGAAATAATACCATCAGTTCACAGCTCTCTTAACATTAATTACTGTCTGGAAAATATATTCTAAACTTTCAGTGAGAATTTAGATCAATGAAAGTATGTGTGCTTCATGAATGGAAAATTTTTCACTCAAATTTCTTTTCTCAGCTACATCTTATTTAGGCTTATTCAAATTTTTTATATTTATTTTCATATTCATTTTGTTGCACAATTTTTTCATCTTTACATGTGGTTCAGAATCTGAATTGATAAGTTCAGAATCTGAATTTATAGGTTCAGAATCTGAACCTATCAGTTCAGAATCTTTTTTTTCTCAGTCTTTATTATTGCAGCTCTGATATACGCAAAACCACTTACAATGTTACAGATATATTATCTATATATCTTTTATTATGTTCTTCATATCTTCAACCATTGATTTGAAACAGCCATTTTTGCCACAAAGGCTGTTTATCCTTTTCACACAACGTACACATGTATTTATGTGCACGCGCAAGCACCACATCCTATACGCTGAATATATGATGGCCATTGAGATGTTTAGCCATTGAGATGTTTGACTTAGCGAGCATTTGAATCACTGAGCCATCTCGCCGGCCAACATACGACAGTTTATGTCGTCTACCTATTTACCAATCTCGAAATAGACGGCTGAATTGATAATTCTGCCCGAACAGTCATACAACTTGTTCCTTGCTTTAGTTATAATGTCTCATTTATTTTTATATTGTTTTCTATTATTTTTATAAACCTCCCAATTTTTGTGAAAATTTATCTAGTATTTTTGTAAGAACTGTAGCATTGAATTACAATTTGTCTTAAATAGGTGTGGTCACCTTTGTAAGATGTGCAGTGCATGCAGTGGCGGATGTAGAGGGACCGGGGGCGTTATTTGTGTTAAGTTAGTGAATCTCGTTGTTTCAACGGGAAAAGCACTGTTTTTGAAAGGGAAATAGACATAATAATCTTATTTGTTGCCCTACCGTGAGCACAAAAATTTTGGAAACAAATATTTGAATATCCCCTCCCTGTCATCAAGGATTGTTGAATTTCTTGAAAGTTGTCAAGATCCGTCTTCATCTTGATTTTCATTAGCACACAATAATTTTGCCATATTTGTACACTCCTATACATCTCTTATATATAAATTACTTGTTTTATTCTATGTGAAATTGGTCAAATTAAATTACAATGAATTTAATTCTGTTGAATTGATTTTAAGCCATTTTTCCATTTGAATTATAAAATTAATTGTATTGTTTCCAGTGAAGGATTGGCACGATTAGCCGCCAGAAAATATGCAAGAATTGTTCAAAAACTGGGATTTTCGGTAATTTTTAAAAAAAATTTAGAATATGTTCATTGTTCATTAATCTATTCTACTTTTGTCTATTCCTAAAATGGAAAACGTTGTTCACACTGGTACATTATTTTTTCTTCTTAATTCCTCCATTTCTGTCATAGATTTTTCTTCTTTGACATTCTCATCATTTTAGATTTTTTTGGTTTTTATTAGAGTAGCTATTTCTTTTAGGCTTGAAGTATGACATTGCTATCGATTTATTTCCTTTTTTAAAGTTCTCAAATTCCACATCAATCAATCAATCAATTAATTAATTAATTAATTAACTTATTTTAGAAAATTAACAATTGAAAAATTTTTAATGTTCCTAACAAAGAGAGTATCATCTTTTGGAATGATGCATTATATCTTCATATAAAGAATTTTGAAATCGGTAATAATGGAACTAATTATCTACAGGCTAAATTTCTAGATTTCAAAATTCAAAACATGGTCGGCAGTTGTGACGTCAAGTTTCCCATTCGTCTGGAAGGTTTAGTTCTCACGCATGCTCAATTTTCCAGGTTCTTATCACTTTTTGATCTTTGTATGTTACGCTATGGATGCAACTATCGCCAGTTTACTTTTTTAGTAATTTTAGAATTGGAAAACATAATTAGATATTTTATATTAAATCTTATTTACTCATTATTAAAACTAAACTAAACACTTTCAATGCAGTCTTTTTATTGAATTGCTGGATATAATATAATTAATAAATAAATCCTTAAATAATTTTCATGTCTTGATCTTAACAGCAACAATGCCTTCTAAACAATATTCTTCACTCAGCAGATGATTTTCTTCAGCTCTTATTCTGTGAAGAATTTCATGAATTTAATTCAAAATAAGATGAAATGTTTGAGATATTATTTTGTAATTTTTAAAAACCTATTTTTTTTCTATAGTTATGAACCAGAACTCTTTCCCGGCCTAATTTACAGAATGGTTAAACCGAGGATAGTGCTACTTATATTTGTTTCAGGAAAGGTCGTTTTAACAGGTAACTAACTGGTTGCAGAAAATGCTATATACGTTACATATTTTCTATATAACTTCCTCGAAATACAAGATATGATGTATATTGTTTATTTGTGTCGATATCTGTAACTATCTTGTTATTTAATTCCCTCCTGGTTTCTAACATTAGGATTTAGTAACTAAGATACATTGTATTTATCAACAAATTATAGAAACAAAACAAAAAATTGAGTGAGTTCGAGATTTATCATAAATTCGTTAAATTTCCTAAATGATCAAAATTTTTTTATTTTCTCATTTTGCAGGTGCCAAAGAGAGAACTGAAATTAATGAAGCCTTTGAGAACATTTATCCAATATTAAAAGGATTTAAAAAACAATAATGTACATACATATTCAAGAATTTCTATAATAAATTTATAAACAATTTCAATCTAGGTTTAATTTTTTTACAGTTTTATAAAATCCATCATCGTCTCTAATTTTTGATATTTCACACAAATTTATTTCATCTAAAGTTTGAGAGCCAATTTTTATTTTTAAAAATGGATCTAAGATCTTATTTGGAACTTCACTTTTGCTATCGTGACTTAATTTGAGAAGGGTCACGTGTGGGACAAATTCATATGAGTCGGATAACTGGATCCCTCCCTCCTGCAATATGTATTTGAGATAATCTACAAATTTATTTAAATTTTCGTTGGGTAGAACTGAAGCATAAATTACTCTGTTGAAAAATTTGCTTAAGCCTTCAATTTCTATCTGTAAATCATAGGATAAATCTTTCAGTTCATCTTTGTTGTCGTCCAGGATATCACAGATTGTTGATATATCTTCTTGAGAACTCAAACTCACAGTACATAGCGTGCAGTGCAGAGAAGTTGGTGGGATAATATTTTCCTCAAATGCAGGACCAATGTTCAGCATGCCTTTTTGTATTTCAGATATCTTCTCTGTAACATTTTTATCGGATATCCGTTGGCACAAAAAATGAGATGGTTTTGGACCATACTTTTGCAAATTATCCAATTCATTGCCAGTTAGAATAGAAACGTCATCTTGAAGAGCTTCACAGGCAGGATACTTGCAGCCAATGTAGTCATCACAATCTTGTTCATCGATTATATCGTTAATTTTCAGGCCATTACCAGTGGAACCAAATATATTGTCAATTTTTTTTCTTTTATCCCAAACAATTTTATCTTTATATTTGAAATATTGAATTCTATGTTTTGGGATAGCAAGAACATCATAGTCAGCTGAAGCAATGTCTTCCCATGTGAAAGCATCAAATTTTTTTTCTAATACTCCCAGAAAGCGATCGAGGTAACCAACTGAGAAATCTGTGGTTTCCAGATCAGGGTCCCATCTTATTCTGTTAATGACGTCAGATGCAGTTTTCATTGATGCATTTTTGTTAAAAGATGGTTTTGAGTATTGTGAATGATTATTCTGAATTTTTGAGTTTTCATCATTCATTGATAAGATTTTACATTTCATTAGTTGCTGTATAAAATCTATCATGCAAGTGTCACTTGGAAATGAATTGAAGCGTTCTGTTAAGTTTTTGGGTACTACAAATCCTCTGGCTATCACTTCCGGATATTTGCAAACATCTGAAATATGTATAATTGTTTGATAGTTTTACGCAATAACCATGTTATCAGTTTTAAATCTAACACAATTTTAACCGTATAAAAAAATAGTTGAGAATGGAAGTTTATTATTTTGTACAACATATGCACACATAAATTGAAGCACTTGTCTATCTATGCTTTTCACAATTATACATAGTTCTGAATTGTTAAGGTGAGCATACGTGCAATATATTTTTGTTTACTCAATATTATATTTATGATTTCCTATTTGTATTTGTATATGTTTATTCCATATATGTGTTTACACCCCCTTTCAAAAATATTAATTTACTATGGTAAATAGTTACCACATTTACTACACCTTTGGCAGTTTTCAAATAGTTTGGTAGCAGTATTTACTGCAGATGGAAATTTATATTTATCCTTTATAATATATTATAAACTTTATAATATGCATGCAGCATGCAACATTTCGATAAATTATTGTTATAATATGCATGCAGCATGCAACATTTCGATAAATTATTGTAAATATTGTTTATTTACAATAAACAAAATTTCTTACCTGAGAATGAATAAATAAATTCCATAGACTGAACTTCGTTTACTGTAGCGATGATTTTGTAAATCTTCGTCTCATCATCTTTGGTAGTGGTAACACTAGGTAAAATTTCTTTCATGATGGCAATCTGCCTCCTCATTCTGCTGGTTATGATATCCATTGATAGTTGTTCTTTGAACTTTACTTTATTTAATTAATTATTAATCTATAACTTTTTTAATTAATTTAATTTTTAATATCAGTAATTTTAGTAATTATTTATAAATTTTATATATTATTATTATATTTAAAAGTTGAATGAATTATAAATAAATAATAATTTATAATTTTATTCTATTATAATATAATAATAATAGAATAATAAAATTTGAAATTATTATTTAGCCGCCGACACTAGTAACAATTATGTAGTAAATATGTAAAATAAATATTTAAGTAAGTTAAAATGCGCTTAAATCAATAAATATGAGAAGCAAAAACCAATTGCGCAACCACCACGTTACTAGTCGTTGTGCAACTTGCAAAACGTGAGTCACTTGCTATAGAAGCCAGAACAAATCTCAATCACAGGTAATTCCCAAAAACATTGAAACGGCTGCGTCGTTAAGATTGAACACATGGATATATATATATATATATTATATATGCAGTAATTTATGAAATCTACAGAATTTCCAACGCTAGAAATTCTGTAGATTTCACAAATTACTGCATTAATTATGGTCATATACCAGCATGCATATATATATATATATATATATGTATATCCATGGATTGGACATCTGGTGCAAGCATGGATTGTCCATATACTTAAAATAGGCATCCAGCTTTGTAATTGCTTTATTTATAATTATTAATTTATCAATAATCAATATTATAATTTTGTATTATAATCAAATAATCAAATATTATAATATTTTACAATTAATTAATAATTACCTATTGAATATCATGTTTTTGTATAAAGTTATGACGCATATTGTTTGAACTACTTGAGTCTCGTGGCCGAGTGGTTAGCATGTCCGTTTTCTACTCCCACGGCCCGGTTTCGAAGTTTCGAACCCGGCAGGTTCTGCGGGTTCATCCGGGTAGCCGATCTCCGGCCAATGCCACCGTCCATCCTTCCGAGGTCGGTAAATAAGGAGACGACGTAAGTTGTCGCATGTTTTGCCGGCGAGATGGCTCAAAAGGTTCAAATGCGAGCTGAGTCAAACATCTCAATGGCTATCATATACTCAGCGTATATGATGCGGTGCTTGCGCGTGCACATAAATACATGTGTACGTCGTTGTGAAAAAGATAAACAGTGGCGAAGATGGCTGCTTAAAATCAATAGATGAATCAATCAATAAGCTTGTAAAGCGCTATTTCCGCGATGTTCAACAGCGCTCCTCAATGAATTTTGCAAACAAATTGGTCTTAGATCCGCTCTGAACTTCGTAAGTGATGGAAAAGTAGTCAGAGAAGTAGGTAGAGGGTTCCAGAGAAAAGGACCAGAAAAAGCAAAAGCAGATTTAGCAAAAGAGTGTTTAACACGAGTTAGGAAGAAGCGAGAACAAGAAGACGATCGTAAACAGGCGCGTTTAGATTCAATTAATATATCTGATAAGTACTTAGGAAATAATTTAGATTCAGACTTTTACATAAATGTGTAAATTTTAAAAATTATTTTATAGTAAGCCAGTGCAAGAGAACAAGATATGGAGATATATGAGAAAAGAAAGAGGCACGAGCTACTAGACGAGCAGCAGAGTTAAAAGCTTTGCTTAAAGGATAGAGTATAGAATCAGAAAGACCATAGTAGAACGAGTTACAATAATCAAACCTAGATAAGACTAACGAAGTAACAAGAAGGAGAAGAGTAGGATCATCGAGAAAAGGCAAAAGTTTTTTTATCCTACGTAGATGAAAGTAAGAACTTCTAGCAACACTATTAATCTGAGAAGAAAGTGACACACTAGAATTAAAGATAAAGCCTAGACTACGAAACTTGTGAGAAACATCAAGAGTTTTAGAATCCGGTAAGATAATAGGAGGAATAGTAATAGAGTGTTTAGATTTATTAAAACAAATTAATTCAAATTTTGAAGGATTAAGTTCAAGATACATAGAGTCAGACCAAGCTATAATTGAAGAAAGACATTGAGATAGATTACGAAGAACACTATTGAGATTAGATAGAACAAAAGAAGAATAAATATAAGAATCATCAGCATATAGTTAACTTATAAAAGAAAAGTTATTAATAATACAAGGTAGTTCAGAGGTATAGAGCATAAATAGAAGAGGGCCAAGAATAGAACCCTGAGGTTCCCCGAAAGTAAGAGTAGAAGAGTTAAAAGTAGAATTATTGAGAACGACAGAAGAAAAACGATTACAGTGATAAGAAGAAAACCAAGATAGACAAGAATCAATAATATTAAAAAAAAGATCTAGCAGCCTTAAGAGAATAGTATGATCAGCAGTATCAAAAGCAGAGATGAAGGATGGAGATATGAATAACATAATAAAGACATATAGATAATATATATGTAACATTGAAAGTGGTTCTGCGTATGTCAGAGCTGCTATAATAAAAACTAAAAAAAACTTGTTACTCATTTAAACCCTAACACAGTTTCCGGTTCACCAGTTTGGTTATCGCCAGTTTCATTCTTTATTGGATGTTTTTTCTGATTTGTATGACTCCATTGATGCTGAGAATTTGCCGTTGCTTGTTCATTTAGACATAAGCACTGTTTTTCATTGTGTCGATAACACTCATTGCTTATACGCAAGTTCCAATACTCATTTGCAGTATCTGTCGTTGTTCTGTAATGGATAAAGGATTTTACTGGTCATGCACAACAGGTTCTGAAACTGTTCGGCCCTCTCCTGCTTGTGTTGTGCATTGCAGATGTTTTACAAACTCTCAATAAATATGTTAAACATCACGCTTTTGCTTGTAGATAATTGCAAGTTCATCATTTTAAGGACCTTGTCTGTGGACTCAGATCATGTCTCTTGGAAATTAATGATGACAAAATGGTTAAATTTATTCAAAAACTCTGTTTTTGCCGGTTGCTACTAAGGAACAATTGGAAAAAACATTGAGTCTATCAAACTCTGTAGTTCTGATAATGAATTTTGCTCATATACACGCAATCTGTGATTTGTTTGTGAAAATAACTTGTCTGTCTACTTTCACACTAGGGCAGTATCAAGAGAATGCTTAGGATATCTACGTAGGCTTAGGTCCATCAAAGGATCGTTAAACAGGCACACTCTTCAAAGCCTTGTACATTTGTTTATACACTCAAAAAAAACTATGATTGCAATAGCCAACGTTACGACTTGTAGCGTGGAAATTTAGCTAGAAATTGTGTATGTTCAAAATTGGGTTATTTGGTTGGTTTCAGGTAGCCTATAATATGACTTTAAATATGTCAATAGAATGACAAGTTTTTTTGTTCTTTACTAGCTTTCGGTTTATCAGAGTGTTATTTTCAAAATATTTTTAACAGTTTTTGATGTATAAACATTTCGTTGTTATACAATACACTAATAGATGAGTGTCACCCACCCTATAGATATAGTTCAGTGGTATCACCAGTTTTTAACAGGACGTAAAATGTGAATGATTCCAAATTTGATTTCTTAATGATTTCTAAATCCATGGAATTGATTTAGAAACAGCTTCTTTTTTGAAATAATGAGAAAAAAGAATTATTCACAATCAGTTACAATAAAATAAATTTCAATATACATATTAAATCAGATTGGAAAATTAGAAAGCAACAAGAAGAAATTTTTTTAAATAAATGATAAAACAATAACCTTAGGAAAACAGACAACTTACGTAAAAGTAAAATTTATGAGCCAGGTGAAAGATAATGTCAAATTTAAGTGATTTAAAAAATATTTTAAAAGATTTATCAAATATGAAAATTGGAAAACGAGATTAGAATTTCAATGAAATTTATAATGGAATCCGGGCATGTAAATTAGATGCATAGAGCAAACAGATGAAACTGCATAGTGTGGCATAACCATATACTCAGATCGAACGTGGCATTTTACTTCCTATACGTAATTCAATGACGACGTTCTTATGGTAGCCAGATTAACAATGATGCCACGCATCCTTTATAAGCGATGCAGAGAGACTCCAGCGGGTCATCGTTTATAGTGTAAACATACAGTGTAATAACGTAATTTCTTCCAGATCAAACGTTCAGATCAAATGCTTTATTTAACTTCTATGAAATTTTAAAGTAGAATGACCTTATCGTATATCTCTCATTTGAAGCACAAGACGCTATGACGTTACGACGCATAGATTATGATAGATGCTGAGGAATTTCAGCAGGTGATCGTTTTCATCGTAAAACTACAGTGTAATGACATAATTGCTTCCAAATCAAAGTTCAGATCAAACGCTTCATTTTAAATTTCATATTCAATGTTCACTTTCTATATTTAATTCAATGGTTGTAGGTAATTAACGGTTGCAAATACTGTCCTTTCAACGTTGGGTTCAAGTACTATAGCTCAATTCTTTTATTAAACTTCTATAGATAATGTTGAGTAGCGTGGATCATTGTTCGATCTAATAGCGTATAAATTACAAATAATAAAACAGCACGTAAGCAGTACAGTGCTGGTTATAATTGCATAATATTAAACAAAAAAGTATTTGGATCCGTGTGAACCGCAATATCTCGATTGAAATTCGGTTATGATTATTTATGATAAAGAGCCACGTTGTACCGGTGACGTCAATAAGTTCAAGGCTGTATGACGTATCGTATTTGGAAGCCATTTTTGTTAAGTTTTTCTCAAGTTGTTGTTTTGTTTGCTGTTTTGAAATAATTTTTTTCAAGTTTTAATTTTGAGTGGGAATACCTGAATAAATTTTTTAATTGCCAACGATTTTATGATATGTCAGCCATGAATCCTGAATAGTAAGACGTTTCTCGTTTTTGTCATATGATCCCTTTTCTCATCACTTCTACTATTCATTTTGTTATTGTTGGCTGGTCTGGGTATGTTATCATAATTGGTATCATAATGGTGTTGTACATTTCGTGTATGGACGTGGTTTGATATGTTTGGTTCAGATTTTGTTTGATTCAATTTATTTTTTTTTATTATGGATGATGAGATGATAGTGATTGCATTGATTAATGTTTAATCATTAATGATTAATGATACAATTTGGTAGTATTGTATTGTTTAATTAATTATTTGTTGGCAATACCAAACTGATGGGAAATATTATGACCAAATAAGATTTATAAGTTATAAAATTGTAAGAGAGAGTTAGAAAATTGAAATTGTTTTTTGTCTGATCATTATTTTGGCTGATAACAATATTATGTATACAGTGCCAATAATAAATCATTAATAATAAATTAATTAAGTTTATCTGGAAAAATTGGATTGGTACTGTCAGTCATTGACAACAATGCTTATTTTTTATATTGAGCATCTATCCAGGACCTTCTCTAGAGATCTCCGGCACAACTTCACTTTCTTGACTACCATAGCAAGCTTAGTTCACACTAAAGTAGACAGAGAGGTAAGCTTAGAAATTTAGAGTAAGATTTGGGTTTAGTGCTTATAGTCATATATACCATCATGCGCTTTTAAAGGCATTCAATCCTGGTAGGCAAATCCGTCCAGGGTTTTTTATTGTTTTATTTTGTTCTTAATATGGTTAGTGAATAAAATAAACTGAGAAATATAAGTATGCTTCCTTCCAATGATCTGTCCCATTTGTTTTCCAGTTGGTTGTTAAGTTATACATTTTATTTTATATTGATAAATATTATTTAAAATATAAAGTTGAATTAAATTTTTTGTAGTGATTATTTGTTCAAATTACTGCTCATTGGTGATTCTGGTGTAGGAAAATCATGCCTATTACTCCGGTTTGCTGTAAGTGTTTCATTTATTTATTCCTGTTTCATATCTATGCAATTTTAACAGTTTCAAATTCATTGGTTCAGATCACTTAATCTGATATGTTCAAACATCAATACATTAGTTGTAAATAAAATAAATCATAAAAGTTGAACAAAATTGAAACATAATATCCTGTCAATTGAAAGAGTGAAAAAATTCTTATCTGTTAAATAAATAATGCCTTTTTTGAAAATAACTAAATTTAACAAAGTTTTAATGTCAGAAGGTAATGCTGACCATAATTTTATTCTGTGAATAAAGATAGAATGAGAAAATAAAAGTGTTTTAAAATTAGCTACATGAAAGTCAGGTGTATATTGTGTTGGTGTCTGAATAATTGTTGGAGATTTTATTAAATTTTTGTGAAAATATTGATATTTATTTAAAATAATCAAATTATTTTAAATAATTTTAAATTAATTAAATTAATTTTAAATCAATAAGAGTCTAAGCTTGTGAATAGATAAAATTTTCGATTTTATTTATTTATTTAATGACAAACTGACCAGAGGGCCATAACAGACCACTTATCTAATCAGGAAAAAGAAAAAACAACTTCCAAAAGGACAAACAAACGTCAATGAATTAAATCTAAAATACAAGATATTAACAAACAGAAATCATCGCATAATAATACAAATAATGAATGAGGCAACATAACAATATTGAAGATAAATACATAATAACTGTAAGATTACAATAGAATTTGATATGTTTGTTTATGTACAATCAATCAATCAATCAATCTTCGTTTTGCGTCCAGAGACCCGGTTTCCCGAGGTAGGACGTTGTTCTTTTTGCCATCAACTTTTTGCGCCAAATTAGACGATCAGTTGTATCCATTTCATTTAAATTTTGAGCTTTCATGTCTTGCTCAATTGTTTGCGACCAGGACTTCTTTGGACGGCCTTTGGGACGTGTGCCAGGTACTTCAACATCTGCAAGAGAAGTTATGGCACTGTTTCCACTTCGTTTGACATGACCAAACCACCGCAGACGGTGTTGTCGGCATTCATTCTTTATATCATCTAAACCAGCACGACGCAAGATTTCGGTAGATTTGATGTGTTCCTTTAGACTAATAGTTGCATCCATCGAAGCATTTTCATGTCGGTTCGTTGAAGTTGTTGTTCCAGTTTGGTTGTCATTGGCCATGTTTCTGCACCATATAACAACACCGGACGTATCACAGATTTATAAAGTCTTGATCGTAATGGCATCAATATAGAGGCAAGGAGATGCCATTTATTCCAGGCTGCACGTATACGTGCTCGAACGGCAGCTTCAGCTGTTCCAGCCCAATCCAGAACATCCCCTAGATATTGAAACGATGTGACTTTCTCTATTTTAATGGCTTCAAAAACAGTGCTATTTCGAATTTGTTGTTGTTGATTGATGCAAGCAGGACAAACAAAATTGGACACTTTAGATAAAGTACCAATAATTTTTGAACAACGTTTGTGATACCACTGGTTACACTGCTGACACTTGATTGAGTTGTTACCAACACCAGCTTTACAAACTAAACAGGGCCATCATCCATTAGCTGTGAATTGGATGGGTTCACCAGTATTCATTTCTTTGGTTTTGCTGATGTTGGCTTAGAATCCATGATCGGCGAGTCTGGTGTTCCAATCTTCAAACATTTTGTGCAGCATTCTGCTCAGACGTGGCTGTTAAAACGATATCATCAGCATATATTAGATTCCAAATGTCACCAGTGCTTATCGGTTTTGTGATTTCTTCCATCACAGTTATAAATAACAGTGGAATGAGAATCGAGCATTGGTGAACTCCAACGTCAGACATCATTGGAGGGATCCAGACGAGGCCGTAGCCAGTTAGCCACGGCCACCGGGTTACGCCAGAGATCTATTATCGTGAAATGAGTTGGGTTCTTTGGGCAGCTGAACAGATGGGGAACATCATCAGGAAGTAACTGGCATATTGGACAGATGTTGCTGACCCCACTGTCTATTTTCGATCTGTAGCTGTTGAGGGAGATGCAGTGACCAGAGTGGAGCTGGGCCAGTTTTCTTCTCAACGCTCTGGGCAAACTCTCCTCTGCCTTGTCTATTTTGGGTGTTGGAGGTGGCCATCCATTGAGCAGCACAGCGGCATGATATGTCTCCGAGGCGAGTTTCGCAGCACTGCAATGCAAGGCAGATAAAGCTGCCTTTAACGCTCTGCTGTCGGTATCAGTGGGCAGAACGGTTTGCACTGTCTGTACATATTTGCTGAATAATGTGTGTTTTATGTTTCTGTTGGGTCGTGGTTCTCTTGTGATGTGGTGGCAAGGGTGACTGGTATTATGGCTTGTAAAAGGAATTGAGATGATAGTTGGTCAGTATGCTGCTTTACTGATAGCATCTGGCATTCAGAGTGGATATGTTGTTCCGATGCTGTGTTTCCAACCGTTGTGCTGACAAGAGTCTTAGTATTCGTATACATTTCCATCACAAGTCGAACAAGATATTCTGGATTTATGTACAAGATATATATTTATATATATTATATTTATATATTTATATTTTTCGAGAATGAAAAGATTGTAAAACTAAATATTCACTTTGGATAAACAAGGAACCAATAAATAGGCAAAGTATAAAAATATTTGATCATCTGGGCACAGCCACAACATATCAATTTGAACACCGATGATGGTATAGGGATAGCGAAAAAAGCTTTTCTGTTCTATCATGCCTAAAACAAACAAAAATTTTGTTTTTGAACTAAAGAAACTTGAAAATGGTTTACAATCAACAGTTAGAAAAATCGAAAAGTTAAATTGGAAGTTAACTAATGCCGAACATGCTGTGATTTTCATCAATAATTGCATTTCTGACAGTCTTAATCCAATATTTATGTATAAGAGTAAATCAATCAATCAATCAATCTTCGTTTTGCGTCCAGAGACCCGGTTTCCCAAGGTAAGACGTTGTTTTCTTTGCCTCTTTGCCATCAACTTTTTGCGCCAAATTAGACGATCAGTTGTATCCATTTCATTTAAATTTTGAGCTTTCATGTCTTGCTCGATTGTTTGCGACCAGNACTTCTGTGGACGGCCTTTGGGACGTGTGCCAGGTACTTCAACACCGGACGTATCACAGATTTATAAAGTCTTGATCGTAGTGGTAGTGGGATGTCACGCGCATCAATATAGAAGCAAGGAGATGCCATTTATTCCAGGCTGCACGTATGCGTGCTCGAACGGCAGCTTCAGCTGTTCCAGTACAATCCAGAACATCCCCTAGATATTGAAATGATGTGACTTTCTCTATTTTAATGGCTTCAAAAACAGTGCTATTTCGAATTTGTTGTTGTTGATTGATGCAAGCAGGACAAACAAAATTGGACACTTTAGATAAAGTACCAATTATTTTTGAACAACGTTTGTGACACCACTGGTTACACTGCTGACACTTGATTGAATTGTTACCTACACCAGCTTTACAAACTGAACAGGGCCATCGTCCAGTAGCTGTGGATTGGATGGGTTCACCAGTGTTCATTGCTTTGATTTTGCTGATGTTGACTTTGAATCCATGATCGGCGAGTCTGGTGTTCCAATCTTCAAACATCTGTGCTGCATTCTGCTCAGACGTGGCTGTTAAAACGATATCATCAGCATATATTAGATTCCAAATGTCACCAGTGCTTATCGGTTTTGTGATTTCGTCCATCACAGTTATAAATAACAGTGGACTGAGAATCGAGCCTTGGTGAACTCCAACGCCGATGTCAAATGCATCTGTGTTTCCAGCCGTTGTGCTGACGAGAGTCTTAATATTCGTATACATTTCCATCACAAGTCGAACAAGATATTCTGGAATGAGTTGTCGACGTAGACTCCACCTGATTGCTTCACGGGGAACTCGATCAAACGCTTTTTCAAGGTCTACAAAAATGTGTGATAGTTGTTGATGCTTTTCGAGGTACTTCTCTTGCAGTTGCCGAAGGATGTGAATTGCATCAATTGTTGATTTCCCCGCTAGGAAACCAAATTGATATTTTCCGATTGTGATGCTCGACGTTAATCTTCTCTCAATGATTTTCTCGACAATTTTCAGGGAGTGTTCTAACAGACGTATACCCCGATATGATGAACAGTTCAATGGGTCACCTTTGCCTTTGTATAGCGGGACTGTCATGCTATAGTTCCATTCAGTCGGCATTGAGCAATTTCTCCAGAAAATATGTATAAGAGTAAATCTTAAACATATAACAAATAACATATTATTTTGTGTCGAATAATTATTCCAGTTGATTTGAAGAATCATTGGCATATAATATACGTTGAACTTTAATAAAAATGATGGTAGAAATAAATCATTAATAAAGAAATGAATAACAGAGGACCCAAGATTGAGCACTGTAGGGCGTCGCATTCTAGTGAAGATGAGGATTAATTACAATCGCCAAGCAATATGTATTGTTTCTTTTCAGACAATTAGCTCTCCAACCATATTTAAGCATGTCCTCTCACACCTGTATTGAGCAGTTTATTCAATAAAACCTCATGGCATACTGTATCGAATGCTTTAGCGATAACTAAATGTTTTACACCCATAGTAAATAACTTGGGATCAATATTTTTTATGACATATTGATTCGTGTCTAAAATAGCCAACTCTGGCTAGACAACATGTAACAAATTTAAATAAAGAAAAATGACAAAATGAGTTACTATATATGAAAAAATTAATTTGTTTACAAATAATTATTGTATTCAATTGCTTGGATGATTATGAATGCTTTTTGTTTCTTTCTGTGCACATGTAAAGATTATTTTTACAAATCTCGTTTTTATTCTTTGTTGATTAAATTTTTGGATTTACTGCAATGAAACCAGCTGTTTGTAAAGACTGAATAACTTGTCATGTGACCTATATACCTTTGATTTGTTCTACATAACTGGATAGTTTTTTAAATTTTAGATAGGCTCAAGTTCATAATTTCAATTTATATCATTTGCTGCTTATGTGAAGATATTCTTTCTTGCAGAGACTTTTGTTTTTGTGAGGCTGAGAGAGATTGAATTAAATTAATTAATGTGAAGCAGTATTTGATGATAATAATTTGTACTCATGTTATTATGTTGAACATTTTTGCTTGCAGGATGACACATACACAGAAAGTTACATTAGCACGATAGGAGTTGATTTTGTAGGTTATTTCATTTTCTCAATTGATCTGACACGCTAAATAACAACTCAATTTTTTACCTCTGAAGAAAATTAGAACAATTGAATTAGATGGAAAAACGATAAAACTGCAAATAGTAAGTTGATGCTGTGAGTGGATGACTGTCTAATGTTTGATTTTGACTTTTCTGGACTCATTAATTTAGTTTGAAAGGGTTCATTTGGTTTTGTGCTGTGTATAAATGTGCATTCATTTAGCTCACTTTACTCTTGTTCCTACACTTTATTTTTTCTCTAGAAATTCTTCATTTGCTAGTTCGAGATTATTGATTGATTGATTGATTGATTGGATTGATTGATTGATTGGATTGATTGATTGATTGATTGATTGATTGATTGGTTGGTTGGTTGGTTGGTTGGTTGGTTGGTTGGTTGGTTGGTTGGTTGGTTGGTTGGTTGGTTGGTTGGTTGGTTGGTTGGTTGGTTGGTTGGTTGGTTGGTTGGTTGGTTGGTTGGTTGGTTGGTTGATTGTACAGAATAGAAAATCTGCTTCTAAATCTATAATTATAGATTTTATTTTTTGTTATTGTTATTATTGACATTATTACTATGGCTTGTATTGTCATCAAGTTAATGCTACCTGATGTTGTGTTGAATTTTAATTGAATATAAATTTTTGAAAATGGAATTCTTAATTATGTTTAAGTTAGTTGGGCACTGTTAGGTTTGAATCTTTAGAGTGAAGTGATAATCTTGTTTAGTCATTATAACTGCCCACTTGTTTGTTTACAAACATTCATCTGTCATGTGACTGGCTTCAGATCTTACCTACTTTCGTTTCTCTTCTCATTAAACCTCTCATTAAAGATGGCTCTGCTACTTCATGTCCTACTTGGTGGTGTTATCTTTTACTCATGAGAGTTCTCAATGTTTTTTTAAATGACCTCATGTGGTAAAGTTATTTAATGAAAACATTCAACGATATGTTTTAATCTTACTTATCACATACCAACTAACAGTTATTTGAGTTTATTGTTTTAAATTAAATGAAATATTTTTTTATGTTCACAGTTTTTAAATTTCAATCATTTAAACACTGTTCAGAACATTTTTTCCAAAGTTACATGCTGCAAGCTTACATTTAATAAAGTTGCATTTCATAAACTCCTGTCCATGGATAAAAAATCTATGTACCCTGTCTTTTTGCATTGTTAGAATTTGGTGAACCATAGTCATAGGTTTAAAAAATGTTGGTTGTGACTGCAGTAAGAGCTTATTAACCTGCACACAATTTTCACCTGGAAAACATCCCTTGTTTAACAACCTTGTCAGTCAGACTTGTAGCATTGTAATGTTGGCATCATTTTCAAGTCCCAGGTGCAACAGTTGGGACCAGAAGTGCTGCATTAATCATTTTCATGTCAATCAAGACGGACCATGCATTCGATCGTAGTATGCTAATTCATAAATATAGGTTCCTACCAGTTTGTTAATTTGTTACTTGTTGATACAAATTGTAATTCCTTGCTCACCTCTGCCTTTTGCTTCCAGATTTCCATACAAAAATCTCTTCACTGCACTGATGATAGCATCACTATTGATGAACTTATATGGAAGGCTATTTGTGGAAAACCGTTACGCTATGTAAAAATTAAAGCTATAAAATCCAGCTAACGATCTACTCACACCTCACTTCGGTTTTCTCTATTTTAACAAATCCAATTTTTCACTTGCCGTTTTTAGAATGTAACTAGTTTAATTACGCATCATTATTATAATTCAAATGACTTTTTGTAATTAAATTTCATAGAGCCTTATTTTTCTATTTCTTCTAATTAACCTACTATATCTTTCTCATGCATGATTCATGCTCTCTTTTGCAGAGCCCATCTGACAGCCTGTCGCTAAGTTACTCAATATATTTTCTCAACCCAATTTCAATATAAGTTCTCGGGTAAGGTTTTAAAATGTTAGTTTTGTTGTATGTAAAAAAAAACAACTATAATAGAGAATAAGTTATTTTTCCAAATTATTTTACATTCATGGTAATAACGTAAGATTTGTTGTTGGAATGCCTGAACAGTGGGACACAGCGGGGCAGGAGAGGTTTCGAACCATCACATCAAGCTACTACAGAGGAGCTCACGGCATCATCATTGTTTATGATGTCACAGACCAAGTCCGTGCTCCTACCTTTCTATTTATTTAATTTATTTCTATGGCTGTCCTTAGTATTTTATTAATTACCATTTGTTATCTCATAAAATCAAGTTATAATTTTGGAGAATTGTAAATTTTGTCTACTAAGGATTCATGCATGGTATATTTTTCTCTGATGTTCTCAAAGTTTTTTTTTCAATTTCCACAAATGCAACTTAGTCCACTTTTACACGTTTTTGAGTAATTTTGTTATTATAAACTAACATGATCGAATTGTCTGAAACATCAGTTTAATTCATGCATTCTTATTAGGTGTCATTGAAAAGTTTCAATAATTATATTTTTTAGAAAAAGTTTTATAAATCTAGCATAATAATATATAACGTTGTACAAATGAGACTAGCCGTTCAACTATACACACAATGGTCGTCATTAGATGAAGAATTACGCAGACCATACTCATGTAGGGTTGATTAATGACTTAAAGCTGACTTGCAACTTTTTGGTGATTTATTAGTTCTAATAAAAAGATGCTTAAATTCTTCAGCACTCACATTAGCAGGAAATGTTATTAGGATGTTTCTAATAGAAACTGTAATAATTTTTCTGACTAATTGGACATTAAAATGATCTTGTGACTGAAATAGAAATAATGTTGAACAGGAATCTTTCAACAACATCAAGCAATGGCTGCAGGAAATTGACCGCTATGCCAGTGAGAATGTCAACAAACTACTAGTCGGCAACAAAAGCGATTTAACATTGAAGAAAGTTGTGGACTACACCACAGCAAAAGTTTTATTTACTTTTCTTTATGGTTGAATGTTGATGCCATGATGTTATAAATGTTGTTAAAGCAGAGGGCTTGTAGTGTGAGACTCCATTGCCAATTCCATGCGTTCATCAATTTTAGTGAAATTATAAATTAAAAAGCTGAGATTTGAATCATTCTATGCGTTACATTCATTTATTATTAGAAGGAATTAGTCTTTTAACAATAAAGTCGATTTAACAAATTGACCTGATACTTCATGTCACTTAATATTTAAATTTTTGATGACTGGGTGATTACTAAGCTACTTTCTATAAAAATGTTATTGTTATTTTTAATCAAGCTTATTGTTGAAACTGGTAAAAATTAAAATAGCTGAAGATAAAATGATAATTTTGTAAATTTTAACTGTTCCTTTGTTTCTTCAGTATTAAATATGATTTAAATCGCTGGACGTTGGCTGATGAAATAATTTGCTTTACTACTGCGAATATTAAAAGCGATAGCTTAATTTAATTACCAGGAGTATGCCGATCAGTTGCACATACCTTTCCTGGAGACGAGTGCCAAGAGTGCTACCAATGTGGAGCAGGCATTTGTTACCATGGCAGCTGAGATAAAAAGTAGGATGGGCCCGACGGGACCGTCAGCTGACAAACCAAATGTAAAGATAACAAGCAGCACGCCCGTCAAACAAAGCTCTGGTGGATGTTGTTGAAATATTTGAAATACGTGACAAAACTCATTTCAATTTATAACCTTTTATCCAAATTTTTTCACACCACTCATTGATTATTATTTATTAAATTAAATATATTGACAATTGTGATGTTTTTAATATTGTAAAAATAATATTAGCATGAAAGACACTTACTTTTCGCCAGACTCCATATGTTTTACTGAAATCATTCCACCATTTCATGTACTCAGATTTAAAGTTCGATTTTGGGTCGACAATCATGGATCATTATGTTCAATCTATTTCAGATCGAGTTTTGACGCGACGTCAGATTAAAATTTTTAGATGTTTTGAAATAAACACTAGTAAAGCATTTTTTAATATTTTTAAACCTTTCCTGCTATAATCCCAGAAACGTGGCATCTCTGTATTTGATCTGGAAGCGAAAAAAATGTTGTCTGCTCTCTGGTGACTTCGATTTTGTGTGCTTGTTTTTGGTATTGGGCAAATGTTATCAGGCTCAGATTTTTGAGGGAAATCGGTTCCAGAATCCCATTGCTGCTATTCTATACTTGAAAATTACTATATTCATGAATAATTCAAATGCATATAGAATTTCAGCCCAAATTTCTCGGAGTTTGAAATAATTCGGAAGATTACCGAAAACTACGATTTCGAAATGCTGATTTAAAATGCAAAAGTTACCCTGGAGTTGATTGTGGCAGTGATCATAATCCAGTTGTTTGTTAAATCAAGATAAAGTTGAAGAAAATCAAGAGAGAATTGGCCCCAAAACATTTAAATTTTGTCTGTCTGTTACAAAATGATGAGATCAAGGTCAAGAAAACATTGAAGTACGGAATCGTTTCATTTATTGACGGAAGATGTTAAAAATCTAAATATGAAATATTTAGAGATGCCCTCACAGAACAAGCAAGGGAAGTTATACCTGTGAAAGAGCAAAGAAGAGGTCAGAATTGGATAACGGATGACATCGTATCTCTGATGGATGAACGAAGAAAAGTAAAAGGTTGCAATCCTGATAATTACAAAAAGTTGAACAAAACATTCAAAAAATGTGTTTAGAGGCAAAGGAGAAATGGCAAGTGCGAAATCTTTGAAACGATTAAAAACTAATACAAATGCAATGTATAAAAACATCACTGGAAAAAGGGCTTGTACCGTTTCTGGATGCATAAAAGCTAAATCCGGTGAAGTAATCTTAGAGAAAGAAAAAGTACTTGAAAGATGAACTGAATAAATTAACGATTTTTTTGATGATATCCTTGGGGAAAAGCCTCCTATAAAAAAAAGATATAGAAAGACCAAAGATACTTGGATCTGAAGTTCGTGCCACCCTTTCCTAAATGAAATCGAATAAAGTGCCAGGTCCAGATGAGAAAATTGTTGAAGAAATTAAATGTCTTGATGAATTTGGCATTGAAAAAGTGACAGAAATTTTGAATGAGATTTATGACAGCGGCAAAATTCCTGAAAATCTACCCAAGTCAATATTTATTGCATTGCCAAAAAAACCTAATGCAACGGAATGTGAACTACATCGAACAATCAGCTGGATGAGTCATTTTACAAAACTTCTCTTGAGAATTCTAATGAGAGGACAAAGAAAAATCAGACCTGAAATTTCAAATGTCCAATGTGGTTTTGTAGAAGATTGTTGTACAAGAAACGCTATCTTCATGCTACGAATGATCAGTGAACGAACAATTGAAATGAAGAAAGACTTGTTTATATGTTTTGTCGATTACTCCAAAGCTTTTGATAGCGTGAAACACGTGGAGCTTATGGAAATATTGGAAAATTTAGACAATGATGGAAAAGAAACGAAAGTTATCAAAAACCTCTATTGGGAACCAAGAGCAGCGATGAAAGTTAGTAACACAATGACTAATTTTGCCAAAATAAAGAAAGGTCTTAGGCAAGGCTGTGTATTCTTTCCAGACTTTTACAATCTCTATAGCGAGATCATGATGAAAAAGATAGAAGATCTACCTGGAATATCCATAGGAGGCGTGAATATTAACAATGTAAGATATGCTGATGATACAGCTGTTATAGCAAATGGAAAAACTGCAAACAATTGTTTTCAAGCTGGTTTTTAAAAGTGAAAGAAAAGGCTTGCAAATTAACATCAACAAAACAGAGTGCATGGTTATCAGTAAAAGCAAAACCGCCCCGATCTGCTCCATAATCATTAATGGTAAACAGGTGAAATAAGTCAACAGCTTCAATTATCTCGGAAGTCTGATTACCACAGGTTGTAAATGTGATATGGATATCTAAAGAGTTTAGCTATGGCGAAAAATACATATTCTAAAATGAAAAACATCCTCGCCAGCAGTAAAATCAGAATATCAACAAAATTAAGACTGTTAGGATGTTACGTTTTTCCTGTGCTAATTTACGGCTCTGAGTCCTGGACAATTTTTAAAGAAATGATAAAAAAGATTAACGCTGCAAAGATGTGGTTTTTGAGAAGATTTATGAAAATTAGTTGGACCTCTCATACATCGAATGAGGATGTATTAAAACAGTTCGGTTATGAAAAGAGGAAATTACTACAGATAATTCGACTGGGGCAGTTGAAGTTTTTGGTCACATCATGCGGATGGAAAGAATGGAAAATCTGACAACTACTGGAAAGATTGCAGGAAAAAGAAATCGCGGTCAACAACGAATAACATTCGTGAAGTCCTTGTGTCACTTGTTGAATATCACCACATTTCAATTACTGCAAATTGTTAAAGTTCGGGTTTTGTGAGGGTCGATGGTCGCCAATGTCCTGAAAGGATAAGGCACGAGAAAGAAGAAGGAGGAAGACCAAAACTAAAATTTGCATGTGTACCATATATATATATATATATATATATATATATATATATATATATATATATATATATATATATATATATATATATATATATGGTAACAGACTATTGAAAAAGTTGAACAATGTTGAAAGTAGTGTTGAATTTTTGATATATATATATATGGTATTCCTGTATTCGTTTCTTTGACATAGACCGCGGTTTTGAATCGTTCTTCGCCACGGGCATTCACACACTCTTCCGATATTGAAAATCGCGACGCTGAATTAAAGAGAGTCACTAACCTGCTTGTAAACAATAGATATAAGACTTACTCTATTGAAAAGATTGTTAAAGGCAAATTACTACACAGCAATAACCTTCCTAGTACCAACAATCAAGATAACGACATCATCTTGTATTACAGAAATCACATGTCAACAGCATACAAGGTAGATGAAGCTATTCTTAAACATATCATCAATAAAAATGTCACACCAACCAACCCAAATAGTAAAGTTAAACTCCGAATTTATTACAACAATAAAAAGACGTCTCACCTAATACTGAAAAACAACTGCAGTCTTAAAGATAACTCTGAGTTAAAGCGTAATCACGTAATATATGAATTTAATTGTCCCTTTGACGGCTGTGCACGTCAACATGACTCATATATCGGGATTACTACTACCTCACTGACTAGAAGGTTTACGATGCATAAACAGAGTGGTGCTATCAAATCTCATTTTGACTCAACACACTCAATCACAATTAGCCGTGAAATCCTCGACAGCAACACCAAAATAATATACCAGAACAGCAACTACACGCATCTTAAAATTGCAGAAGCAGTCCTAATTGACATCAATAAACCAAAAATAAATATACAGCAAAAAATGACAACCTCACTTCCAACTCGGCGCTTAACCAACAACGAAAACAAAGAAGTAATAAAAACTAGCATCGTAAATAGTGACAAAGAAGAATATGATGCTATCGATGAAGGAAAGGGGACCAAAGAAGATGACCAGCCAATTAAGAAACCTGACACCTATTTCGCATCAAAGTTCGATTTTACAACACCAAAGTTAATTTTTACAACGTCAAAGTCATCTTGACAAAGTCAATATTTCCCTATATATACAGCAAGGAGCACTGATGATGATTCATTCGGAATCGAAATATGGCCTTATTTGCAGCATCAATTCGAAAAATAAGTTTATTTTGAATTTTAATAAACTAAACGTTCACGAAAAACTTTAGTGAGAAAAATCGAAAAAACGAACTACAAACATATTAACGCCAAACATTCGGTAGAATTTATAGAATATATATATATATATATATATATATATATATATATATACTATTTATAGGTTTACGGTTTAATGAGTTTTCATAAAGAAATTAAGATGAGTAAGCAAATTAACGCAGAAGCAGAAAACGAGCAAAGAGTTCACATATATATATATATATATATATAAGAAGTATGTGGAACATGTATTAAAAGCTATGTGCAGCATGACTGTATAGGTTTACAGTTTAATGAGTTTCATAAAGAAATTATGATGAGTAAGCAAACAAACGCATAAGCAGAGAACGAGCAAAGTTCCAATCATATCGCTTTCATGTCGTTAGACAACTTCTGGGTTATTTTTCCACATATAGTTACATAGTTTACAATCGAATTGTAAAGTAGACAATTATGTTTATAAAAATTTTAGAACAGTGTAATAAACCTTGTCACTGGCTGCAACATCTGATCTTCTTAATGTTCGTAAAAGTTTCTGTTCAGCACTTACCATTATCTGGGTACTGACAAATTGCTGAAAACAAAGCGTAAAATTATTTCAAATTCTTTTTATAATCTGCTAAAAAAGCATTGTCTATTTTAAAAGATTAAATTTGCAAACAGTAAGGGATCAAAAGTTGAAAGTCTGTTTTTTTGTTTTCAATCTGCGCCATCGAATCTTTATACATTTCCAAAGCCATTTTGACCAGCGCAGATATTTAAATTAAATACCAACAATTTAAATTTGTTCAAATTTAAACTTTTTTGTACTTGCTATTGTTTATTTATTAAAAATGTTTGCCATATAAAAAGTTATGAAATGACGAAGAGTTAAAATCAGTGACCGGATGCATGAAAATATTGGCAAGCGTATAAAAAAATGATATTAAAAATTAAACTTAGATAATGCAATGTTGATGACAATTTGCATTTTGGAATACAGGAAAAACATGATAATCTAGAAGAGAAACCAGACACTAATTAATCGCAATTAATGTGCATTATCTTACATCTTTAAATACATTACCATGTCAGTGTTGTGAGCATGCTCAATGTGTGTGTGCATGCTCACTTAAATTAAAAAGTGTTCTGGATTTATTTTTAAATGAACAAAACTGAAAACAGAAATGAAGAATTTCAAGAGATAATGATATTATGTATATATTGTTGTATTGTAACCCTTGACCGCGTAACTACCAACACCGATTTTATAATTTCAAAGATCTCTATATTTCCAACACCAGTGTTGTAGCTTCCATCGATCGTCGATTGTGTTTATCAGTTATCAGCAAAATTAATTGATGGCAATCAAATTTTAGCTTTTCCGTACAGTTGGGCTTCACAACTTTTAGCAAAAAATTCAGATTTGGTTGGATGGTAAATAAGGACCATTACCAAGTTAAATTTATAAGAAATTATTAATCAGCAAGGAGCACTGATGATGATTCATTCGGAATCGAAATATGGCCTTATTTGCGGCATGAATTCGAAAAATAAGTTTATTTTGAATTTTAATAAACTAAACGTTCACCAAAAAACTTTAGTGAGAAAAATCGAAAAAACGAACTACAAACATATTAACGCCAAACATTCGGTAGAATTTATAGAATATTGTAAAATATATATATATATATATATATATTGTTTTTGTAACACCAGTAACTCTATAATTAATTCAATAATACTATATAAAATAAATGAATAAAGAAGTTTAAAAAATAATAAACCATTTTACCTTTGATCTATCATAATTGTTACATTAGTTTAAAAATTACCATTATGAATTACAACGATAAAGTCGTAATATGAAAACAAACAAATAAGCTTAAATGTTCAATCAGGTTGGCGGCCGAACTTCTTTTCTTTCAAGTTTGTCCCAGTTCACATTCTAAAAATCATTTTAAAACGATACAAGTTAGGTTGTAAAAGCGTAATTTTTCAAAGTTGAATGCAACATGAGTTGAATTTTTGAAACGGCTACAGAATTGTTCCTTGGGCTGATTTGTGAGTTTGAATTACGTTTGCAACATGCTCGTACACTTGCTTTGAAGATTGCCATGAATATGTTTGTAAAATATTCATATAAAACATAATATGATGGAGCAAACAAAATTTTGCACTAACAATAGGTAGATAACAACAATAATGGCCACTTTTTCACAGAGTTAAATAGACTTTATTTAAGACTAACTCTAAAAAATTGCTCTCTGGACAAGTGCTCGGCTGCTAAGCCAGAATATTTTGGGCTGAAAAGGGTCTGCAAACGAAAAACTTTTTTCAATTTATAAAACTATTTATAAATGAATTACCTTTCGTAATAGATCCCTTGCACTATAAGATAGGTCCTTGTTTGTTAAAACGTCTTCGTCAGCTGCAAAATACTTAATAGATAATATAAAAAATTTAGTTTTATGATCAGGAGAGCAAAGTAACAACATACTTTTCCTGTAAGCATTTCATAAATGCTTCTTGCGAAGTCATTCATATCTTCAACATGTTGGCGATTAAATTCTGCACTGTCTTTCAATATTAAGCCATTACCAAAATCTATCATTATTGGAAAATTATCTTTGTCTAAAATCATGTTACCAAGATGGACGTCTCTGAAATTTAGAAAGTTGACATTATCTTTGCCTATTATTGTTATTTATTATTTATTGGTCATTGTCAAATATTGGTAATTTATCTATTGAACTTATTTGACAAAAAAATTTATTTTCATAATATTTTATAAAGATTTTAATTGATATTTTAATTACTAGCATTTTGTGATTTTTGCATAACATTGCTAAATATACCTATAACCTAAGCCACTGCTAACCCTAGTACACGCTTGTAGACTAAGTTGCGCAATTTATTCTTAGACCGTCTATTGTCTATAGACCAACTAGAGATCCCGTTTTTTTCCTCTTCAGCGTCTACACCACACCACAATACAGCGTGAACTACTCAGTCTTGTTTTGCAGTTCAGAACGGAGTTTAACGTGTTGTGCGTGGAAGAAGTTCTTGCATAATGCCAATCACAAGTGAAGAACGCTTGGTGGACACGCTAAGTCCTCGCAGAAGACCCACTTTCTCAGGTGCGAGGCGATTGCCTATCTCATCATTAAAACCAGATGTAACGGCATGTATATAACAATTAATACTGTTAAATAATTTTCTTAATAACACATTTTTAGTTATAAAATTATTAAACGTCATTATATAAAAGTGTAGGTACTGTAAACGGTAATTTATATAATCGGACACTATGAAACGACATTAATGTTACCTGACCCGAAAACTTACCGACATTTTTTTATTTTCAAAGGTTGACCTTAACGGTTTCAAAGCACACCATGTCATTTCGAATCAAATAGGTTTTGATCGGTTAACATGTAGGTAACTATAATGTCTAAGTTACATTTAATGTTTGTTGGGGAGAAAATTATTCATAGAAATTTTTTAGAATTAAGTTTATCAATTATCAATAGCCATTAGGCTATAACGAAAAATTAATTAACAGAGATTTATTTATTTACAGTTTACTGACATTCAAAATGTTTAAATTATTTAAAAAATCATTAATGTGGTCTTGGTTAAAGTGAAATGTGAGTTTACCCATGAATAATATGGAGTTGTTTGAGAAATTTGAGAGCCAGAAGCATGCAAGCGCTATGGAAACAAGCCTCTTCTTCCGAAAATGTTTCTTGTGTGTGCAGCTTCTGACGCAAAGTGGGACCCGAGACAAAATGGAAGACCAGACAGATCGTACTTTCCTGATTATTAAAAATATATTGATATTTATAAACAACTTTCCGTTAAGCTGCTCTCCGACAAGTATTTGTTAACAGTTAAATACTTTGGTGTTGTCATTCCTATTTCCTATCTTGAATGTTATTTTTTTTAATTTCTATGTGTTGAACACAATATATTCTATTCTATATAAGTCTGGATTTGAAATAAAATTTTAAAGCACTGAAAGAATTCAACGGCGCTTTGTTTACGAATACCAAATAAATTTTTAAAATAATTTTTGGTTTATATACAAAATAAAAAAAAGTACATACAATTCTTGAATTGAAAATAGTTTTGTGAAAGTTAATTGAAAATTATCTAAAATTTGATTCTTCCATTGTTAACTGAAAATCTGAAAAATGTTTCATACCGTTAATATTAGTGAATCTACAAATGACGCAACAAAGTTGTGCCTGTAAACGGAAAGTATCTTGAGAATTTCTATTTCACGCTCTATCAACTTTCTTCTGCCTTCATTCCACTGCATAATCTTCAGGGCGAATTTTCGGTTGCCGCGCGGGGAGGTGCAGGAATAAACCTAAGTGTCGAGTGTGATCGCATTCATCAAAATTCTGGATGCACTGAACATTAAGACTGAATAAATTGTAATTTAAATCTCTATTCGCTGGCGTAACTAAAAAATTTTCTGTGGCGTGGAGCTTGAGGTTTTTGAAAAAGTTTACACCACTACCATTTTTGCTTAATTTCCTTTCTTCTAGTCATGTACAGGTAAAAAGGCACAACTTAAATTAAAAATTTTCTGTCGTTGGGGAGATATGAACATGATTATGTTTCGCTCACAATTGTTATTTCTAATTTCAAATAAATTGCTCAAATTTAAATAGTTAAGGTTTACAACAAAAAATTACGCTAGATTTCTAACCAAGGCAAAGCAAGATGCCAAATATATGAGAATACTCAAAAAGAAGCTTAGAATGTTGTATTCAATCATAAATTCTACTGAAGTATTTGATCGTGAAGTCGTTACGACTGTTTTACCATCATATGATAATCAGAACGACATTAAAATTGATTGCAGGAAAATTTATATTAGTTGAACAATCATGATATTTTACCATGTTAATTAGTAAGTTATTTTAATTATTCTATTCTTATCCTAACAGCTAGAGTTAATTTAATATGGCTTAGGATTAACATTATAACGTTCACTTAAGCACTGATTCTAAGTTTATTTGAGCCTAATCTCCTGTTATAGTAATTTAAATCTTCTAACAGTTTCATCAATTGGTCGATGTTTTAAATAGATTTTAATTTGTGGCTCATGTTATCATCAAATATACCTTAGAATGACCGCCTGTATCCACTAACTCCAAAAAATTGCAATTCATTTTTTCCTGTAACTGCTTGCATGCTTCATCTGATAGCATCAATGGATCCTTTTATTTGACACAATAAAATATGATTTTCTAGATGTTACTAATAAAAATATCAATAAAGAGTTTTGTTTTGTTTCAAAAATTTAATATTATGTTTATATCTTGCAACAAACGATACGTGCCGTGATAAAATTTGTAAACAGGGCAGTTTTTATTAAAAACAAAATTATTGATAAATATTGATGCGAGATCATAATTTTAAAGCTTTTCAGCATTTTGTCACAATCAGGGAAATTCAATTATTATATAAATAGATAAATTCCAAAAATAGATTCTCGAATCATAAATGACCTTATTCTGTTTGATATTGATGCTCTGCTGTGAGTTGTATGTTAGGAATTGAACTAAGAGTACTTGAAAGATTTGCATTTATAATCATTCACTGCCTATCAATATTTATCTGTCAAAGAAAATACTCTAGATAGAACACAATAGATGTAAAACGTTAACTTTGCTTCCAACAAATTTGTATAATGGGAAGAATATTATGGGTAGTCCCATCCCAATTCAAAATTGTTAAAAGCTCCAAATGCTGTACAGCATAGCTTATTGCCTTCAGGTTATTCAGCATGCTATCGCAATATCATCAACAACGCAACAGTCTGTGATATCTTTTTGGATCATTGTCTTATCACTTTCAACCAGAGCTTCGAACCGGAACAGAACCGAAACCGAAAACCGGAAAAAACCGATATTTTAGCCGGAACGAAACTCGGAACTGAACCGAAATATTTTTTAAAAACCGGAACGAAACCGAAAACCGGGACGAAAAAAATAACGTTCCGGTTCGAAGCCGTTAATATATTTTTTATAACGAGCACTTCTATAAATAATTTTTCAAAAGTCTGTTATTTTTCAATGTTTGTATAATATCTTTGATCATTTGTAATCTTCTATCTTTTTTTCATCTGTTTTAGTCATTGTATATAAATATATACTTTTGTTTTCTGAAAAATGTTATGCATTCTTATACTTTGTTTCCATTTGCTGGCTAAAAAAATATTTGAACACATTTTTTTGTATATTTAGAAACTTAAAAAATTCATGACTAATAGTTTCTTAATGAGTTAAAATTTAATTAACAATGATATGTCAATAACTAGAATATCTGATACACGCGATACCGGCAACATTTACAAAAACGCAATTAAATATAATTAATTAAATATATTTGCCCGCAAATTTATTAGCGCGTTCCACCACGTAATGTCAAAGAAATTCACTTTTCATTTCTTGTCTGGAAGATAATTAATTTTTTTTCGCTAAGTTTCGTGATTATTGCATTCAGAATTATTTGTTACTTCTTATCAATAATTTTATATCATTTTATAAGTGTTCTTTACTTTGCTTTACAAATTTGCGCCAGTAGGATTGTGATGACCATTTACAAAATTTAATAACTTTGATGGGCAAAAACGTTTCCCGGAACTGAACCGATAACCGGAACTGAACCGAACCGGAACCGAACCGAAATTTTATCTGGAACGAAAACCGGAACTGAACCGAAATGTATTTTGTTAGTCGAACCGAAACCGAAAACCGGAACGAAAAAAATTACAGTTCGAAGCCCTGCTTTCAACGCATCGCTGGCCAAGCCATTACCACCTATCATCATCAGTCGACGTCGAAATTACCGCAAACTTAACTTGCTATTTTTTGAAAAAAATCCAATCTGCCTCTGCAATGTCCTGATATCGAGCTATCGAACGATCTTGGTGGTGACACTCCAGTATTGACCACATTAAACTCAATTGACAATTTTCTTGACAAATATGCACCAAAAAATTGTACATCATTTTGATACAGCTTACATTCGGCTTTCAATTGATGCAGTTGAAGCAAAAAAAATTGTCATCGCCGTCTCACTGAAATGTGTCGTTACTGAAATTAGAGCAAAATTTAGAGTTGCCAAAGAAGCAGCAACGGTGTTAATTATAAAGTCAAAAACAGATTTAATTAAAAATGAGCCTAATTCATTCAATAACCATTGTCAACTCTGGCTCTCGCTTCCAAATCTTTTTCATTACTCATTCTCAACCACTTTTTTCAGACGAATGTAAGACCTTTGTTAATTTTTTGCTGAACATCTAAAACCAAAGATAGATGCTATTCATCAATCTATATCAGCTTCTATTGGTTCCTCACACCTTTCTTCTTTTTCGTTAGCAGATCCCATTCTAGCATTACTTTTGCATTTTTTCTATCTGCGACTGTTGCTTACATCACAGAACTCATTTCCTCTTACCTAATAAAACTTTCTTCTTGATGCTTTATCGATCCCACTTCTTAAACATTTTGGTCATATTTTTGTTCCTCTGTTTGCCAAAATTTCCAACCTTTTCTTCCTTTTCTTAAATTTTTTTACTATTAAAAAAGCCCAAACTTGACTTTACTATTTTTCAAACAATTACTCAAGTTTAAATCTTTTAACTTTTTCTATGCTTTTAAAACGTTTGGCACTAAATCAAATTCCTCAACACATCACTCATTCTCCTAAATTCATTTCTTTTCAGTCTGCCTATAGGCCAGATTTTTTACTGAAGCAGCTCTTCTTTGCATAGATGACAGTCTGACAAACATATGCAAAACCTAAACTGCTCGGTGTTGTTTAGTCTGGACCTATTTGCCGCATTTGCGCTATCAACCATCAAATCTTATTTGACAAACCTGAATCAGAATTTGGCATCATGAACTCTGCTTTTTATTGTTTTAATTTGTGTCATACCTACCCAATCAATCCCAATATATCGAACTTACTTTTTTTTTTTCATTTTTTCTTGACGGCGGATGTTCTTCAAGGCACTGTTCTTGAACACCCTTTTACTACTTAATTTCCCATTACTTTACTACTATCCCATTAATTTACTACTTAATCCCATTTCTTACCTTATTTCTAAATTTTGCATTTTTTCATCACTGATGACACTTGCCTTTCTACTATTATTTCTCAATCTACTATTACACCACAATTTAATAATTTAAACGCTTGCACAGCTGTTATTGAAGATTAACACCAGACGACTGATTGACAAATGTTCTTGACAACCGTCAACAACTTCTTCTTCGTCATCTGTCAAGGTTGCTGGCTCCTCTCTGCCAATTTTAAATAGTATCAAACTCTTAGGCTTTACTTTTTATTCTTCCCTTTTTAGCTCTCAAATGTTTTCTACAATAAAATCTTGTAACTTTATCATTTGGTCGATTCGTCAGGTTTGTCGCTATCTCTTTGTTGATTAGGTTTCTATCCTAGATCACTGTCTTGTTTTCTCTTGTATTAACTACTGTAACTTTTTTTTAATTGATACATCCCTCAAAATCATTTCCCTCCAATGTCTTCAAAACAAACTAGCTGAATTTGTTCTTAATATGCCATATTACACTTTTAGCTCAACTTCAATTTGTACTGGCTTCCTAGTAGTCAAAAAATTGAAATATGCTGAAGTCATCCATCAATCATTAAATAAGCTTTAATTACCTAATCTTCATAATCTCCGACATTTTAAACATCATACTAGTTTGCACACACTCTCGCCATTAAATTTTATTGGACTAATTTTTAATATTTCAACTGAATAAGAACACGCAAAAATGAAACATTGTTGCCAAGCGCCTTCGGTTGCATTTTAAATATTTGCATTTTATTATAAATAATAGGAAATACATGCAAATACAATAGAAGTGCACAGACGTTCAGGAAAATTTTGTACACATTGTATTTGGTGCAATGTGATGATTGCTACAACACAATGAAACATTGAAGAAACACTTGTATGTCTATTTAATACCTATTGATTGCATGCAGCAGTGATTCATACGTCCTTTCGAATCATTCATAATAGAAAGGACTCCTCACCTATATCGCATGTGCAATTGTAACGATTATAAAAATTACAAATTGTTAAAAATTACTGATGTTTTGTTTTCTTAAATTAAACATGATTAAATAAATTTTACAAATTATTAAAAATTGTTTATAATAAATTTGAGTCCGTTAGCTTATGGTTACAGCGTGTACATTACATTAAGCACTGTGGAATATTTGACATGGCAACATTTGATAGGACGGTTTCCGAAATTCGCGATGCCACCCTACCCTATTACTTCAGTAGATTTGATTTGAAATCAACGACGTCTCTTTTGTCATTCAATCACCCAAAAAAATTTCACTCGTCTTTTTCAGAGAAAAACATTAACTCGGCGGATGATGTAAAACTTTTGAGCGTAAAAAGTTTTGATGGGGAAAACCAAAATAACTCAACCTCATCGTATTTCATGAAAAATTGTTCTCTTAATGACAATTTATTACTTGAAGAAAATGAAGAAAATGTGCTAGCGACGAATTTAAAGTTGAAACTTCATGCTCAATCAAGTTATCCAACTGGGGCTTCATCCGATGAAATTAAGAACTCGTATGATAATTCAAATAATTTTGCCTTATTTGCATCACAACAAAACGTTGAAAAACCAAGCGCTCTTATTGACAACGCCAACTCCAAATGGATGAAACTCAGAAATTCTGTTAAAATGACAAATGCATTTTCTTCTAATTATTTAAAAAAACCTCCATTAGATCGAGAAGATTCATTTCTGAAAAAATTTTCAACTCGACAAGGAAGCGGCATGACGAAAGAAAATAATTCGAGCTTTTATAATATAAAGGAACAATCATGCAACGGCTTTGGTAAAATGAAAGATGAACAAGTTGCATTAAAAAGTAAATTTTTTAAAAATTATAATAAAACCTTAAAAATCAAGTTTTACTATCTATCTATATAGCATAGGGAAAATTTCAACACCTGTCATTCTATCGGATGCGTCATAGTTTTTGTTATTAATTTATTCTCGTAGCAATGAAAATTTTTATTTCGCTGCTGTATAAATCTGTTCTATTTTATTGGATTGATTGCACAAATATCGATTGCAGCCCATGCTCCCGTGTACTTTTGTATAGCGTTCCTTTTTCGTCCGGCAGTCATGCATCTAATTTTTTAAACTTTTGCGTGGTTTCCATCGAGTTAAATGAGATTTGAAGATGAAAAATTTTGATGTATCTAAATAATATGAAAAATACCGCCATAGTGACTACTGACGCCACAAATTCCGCTGACGACGGCAGCTGGCAGGTCTGCAAGCGCCGTATTGCATGTATCATCAAGTAAATATCGTTTCATTCAATCTGCCTACTGGAAAGATTAACCCACTCCACTGAAGAAGCAACCATTTTCTACATAACGTAACCTGACCATCTTGTTCAAATATCTAGAAATTGAAATTCTTTATAATCGTCAGTTTGAATTTTTCTGCAGCCAGAGTCAGTTTTTAGACAGGAAAACACATTTTTTAAATACAAAATTGACCGAAATTGGGAGTGATAAGAAAAAACATCGCTAGCTTAATCTATTTTTGTAACAAAATTTTGATAATTTCCTCCCCAGTCGTCAAATTGCAAAAAATTGTAACACTTTTAAAATTTTGGCTCCCAGGTCTGCTGGTCTGCATTGTTTAGATCCACTCTTGTGTATATATAAAAATGTGTGTCTGAGTGGGTTCGATTAGTTAAATAATCTATTTAATTATTCCTACTGCACTTCTTCCTCTATTAAGCGTTTTGTTAGGTAGGGTAATGAGATTTAAATTTACCTACTGATGAATTTATCGGTGGATGGATATCTGTTTATTTTATTTGAATTGAATTATTTATGTTGCTATTTAATCTGCATTGCTCATGAATAATTGTATGAGTATGTTTAATTTTGAAAGTATAGGTAGATCCGTGTAAATCTGTGCTGCTTGAGTGTTTTCCCATGTGTGTGTGTGTGTGTGTGTGTGTGTGTGTGTGTGTGTGTATAAAGCTTGATTTTCTATATATAAATATGTTTGTATATGTGAATATATATGTGCAAAAATATACTAACATGTAAATCGTTTTTTTTATTGCTCAACAAAAACAATTGGTAAACTTTGATAAATGATGATATTTTTTAGTTTTTCTTTCTTTATTTTTTTGTTTATTTTATTTATTGACAAAATTATTTATTATGTATTCTATTTCAGTTAAGGCGCTGATACAAATACATGTTTACTTTTTTGTGCTTGTAAATAATAAAATAATAAAAAATTATAAATAAATAAATATATATATATATATATGTGTGTGTGTGTGTGTGTGTTTGTTTGAGAGAGAGAGGAAGAGAGAGAAAATGAAAATGAGTGTGTTCGTGTGTCTGTCTATGTCTCTATATATTTAAGTGTGAAAGTATGTGTGTGTATTTATGAAGACGTTAAAAATTTTAGCTAAGCTTTTTTTGGTAGCAAACAGATCCTTTTCATGTTTGTTCTTGTTATGAGCAAGTTTTAATAATTTTCAATTTTCTCTGTCCGAAAGTAATCTAAAGATGAAAGATGATCAACACCTGCTATAACAATGTTTATGGATCGGATGTTAATTATACTATTGTTCGTACATGACATCTCAGTTGGTTGATTTAAAAACTCAGTTGTTTGATTTATAAACTAATTTAATTTCATTTTAAGAGTTCCGCATTAATAACTATCCGCATTTTTTGTTTTATTTTTTTTTTAGAAAAAACTGAATTCAAGTTTATTTTTGGACCTGACGATACCATTCTGCTAGTGTGGTTATCAATATTAACAGTCAGCATCTTGTACAACTTGTGGACCTGTATTGCCAGGGAGGCATTTACAGAAATATACTCGAGTCACCTGGCGGTCTGGATCGCAACAGATGTTTTGTGTGATCTAATATATTTTTTTGACATTTTTGTTCAATTCAGAACCAGTTTTTTAGAGCATGGATTAGTTGTCTACGATCACAAAAAATTAAATAGACGTTACTCACATTCGAAAGATTTCTACCTTGATATTATTTCCCTCACGCCTCTGGACTTTCTGCAAATCTACACTGGCATTCATCCAATTTTGAGATTTCCTCGATTCCTCAAGGCATATCGGCTGTGCAGGTTTGGGTACATGGTTGAAACAAGAACTGCATACCCAAACATGTGGAGGGTGACAAACTTGAGTCACGTGCTTTTTCTCGGTTGCCACTGGTTTGCAGCTTTTTATTTTTTAATGTCACGACATGAAAATTTTTCAACCTCTTGGGGATATTCAGTAAAAGATGATGATTTAAATTCTGCTGCTCAAAAATATCTTCATTCATTGTACTGGTCCACACTGACGCTTACAACAATCGGTGATATGCCATGTCCTGAAACCAGCTGGCAGTTAGTAACTTGTTTCACTCTTTCTACAAATATTTTATAGAATTCTAAAATTAACATAAATTTGGATTTGTTAACATATTTATTCGATATTATTTGCTCACAAAGCATATTTTTTATTAAAACATGCAAGCAGTTTTTTTAAAAACTTATTTATGATTTTAGATATCTTTCAACAAGTTTCACCCTTTTTAAAAATTTGCATAAAAGTTAAAATTTTACATACGGTAGCGATGAATAAATAAATTTACACATCGATTTTGTTTGCAAATATTGACACTCTTAGACATGATACTTTAACAAAAAGTTTTTATAAACATGATATGCTTAAAATTATCGTTTCAAATCTCCAAAAATTTATTTCAAAATTTCACGGCGGTAGCGATAAAAACCAGACTGATCAGTGAAGCAGAAGTTACATTGAATAAACAATGATGATGCCTGTAAAAATGCATGCATCACATCTATGAGTTTCTCCATTTATGGTAAGGTAGCAAATCTTTTTTAATGCTTTATGCAGGTTTGTTTTCACAATAATGAGTTACTTGATTGGCGTGTTTGTCTTCGCGACCATAGTTGGTAAGTTTTGTTTTAAATTAATACGCTACAGAATACTGTTTAATTAACTCTCATTTTACTAATAAAAATTACACGGATGATATTTTTAAAAAAATTTGTGATAGTATTAAATGGAACATACCAAAATGCGTATAAATAATAACATAACAAGTAATTTATTATTAACCCTCTTACCAACCGACAAACAATGATCACCAACCACAACGTAAAAACCTCAACAACACCAACCACAACCACGCAACAACACAACATTGCTATATAATTTATTATAAACATGTTAAAGATTAATATTTCTAGGACAGGTTGGGAATGTCATAACGAACAGAAACGCAAGTCGACAAGAGTTTGAAAAACATTTGGTATAAACTTTTTTTATTTATTTTACAGTAATATTGAAAATTTTTTATCAAATCAAATACAAATTTTCTACAGTTCAATTAGACAAAATTATAATAATATAATTATACGTAATTTCAATAATTTAAAAAAAATCTTTTTTTTTGTTGTGTAAGACTGTGTTTTTGTGTTGTAGTATTGCGTTTGTGTAGAGTGGGGTTTCTCTGATTGATTGCAGAAATTGAATGCATTGACAATTTTTTAATGAATGCCAACAAAATGGTTTACGAATGGAAAGGTATAGGAATTTTGTAAAAATCTGCCGATGTTAATATTTCGTAGAACTCGAAAGAGTTTAATAATTTTGTATAACCAACTTGAAAATGGAAATGACAATTGCTGGAAAATATTTTGATTGTGACAAATTTACATGAAAAGTTTATAAATTCCACACTGATGACATATTAACAAACAGTTTATAACATGAATTATGTTACGCATTGGCCCTCTCATGACCATTTCTTCCCATTTGGGAACGTTTTATAGTCATTCCATGCCGTTGATGTATTATCAATCACTACAAAATTATTGAAATAAATGCAGGATGGTGCGAAAACTTACATGAGAAATCATAGCGTTCCAATCGACATGCAGAAACGAGTGCAACGATGGTATGACTATTCTTGGAGCAGGTAGGTAAACGTCGCCAAACTTTGTCACGTTAATTCAAAAATTGTTTAGTTTTATATATTATAACGCAACACAACATAATAATGTTAATTGAAAAGATTTTTGGCTGCTAACACAAATCAACTCAAAATATGATCCTAATAAAAAGGAGGATAAGTGAACTATAATGAACTAAATAGCTTTACACATAAATTTTAACGGAATGTCCTCCAAATATCATACATAATTTTGTAATTTTTCAAATTCTGTAAATATGCCAACTTGAAAATGATATTGTAAAATAATTTGCCGGTCTTTAATAATTGACAACAGAAGCAGAAGATTAGTGATCCATTTTGAGCTTCAAAGACCCATTAACAGACTGAAAGTATAAATGTTGTAACTTCAAGTTATTCGATATTCCGTAGGTTCATTGATTTCTGTTGCACAAGCACAACTTCTTTAAACACAGGCTTGTCTGAACGTTTATTCGAATGCCAACAGTAATAGAAACACTGAATCATTCACTAAACCAAGAAATACACTTAATGTCACACGATCGCCAATAATTGACAACGCAACTCCACAATCTAACAACTCCACTCCAACCCCGCTACTCTTACTACACTATCAGAAGTTTTACAATCGAAATATTTTACAGTTCTACAAAGATAACGAATATAGCAAAGATTACAAAGATAATGACAGTCAATTGAAATTAATTATATATAGCGACATTAGACCATTCCAGCGGACATAACAATTTATTTTTACTTTTATGCATTTTTTCTAAAATTGAATAAAAGGTTACATTAAATTACATTAAATATGTGAACAAGAAAAAAAGATTTTGACTTTTTACAAATAATGCTTACTTCTAATCATTTTCTTTTGATAATTCATGCATATCCCAACGGATGTTGTTGTCTTCATCGGCCAGCTGTTTGTTTTCTCGTTCAGACGAGCAGTTGCGCAACCGAACTTTCGACTGTGCAACCGAACTTTCAACTGGGCAACCAAACTTTCAGGAGTGAAAGAAAAGTATAGTACTCGTTTGGATAGGCTTGACACGTGTTTCGTCCCTACCGGGGACTCATCAGCAACCAGAATACCTATCAGAATAGTATCGCAGTTTTTTCCTTAAAAAGCCCTCACGAATCACTTCTTTAGTTTGTGGTGTTTTCATTTATTTGAGAGGATCGTAAGTTGTAATCGTTAGGATTTGCGATCCGACAAAATTCCCCAACCAGATCATCGCGTGTGTGTTGGCAAACGTGATGGATGAAGGTGAATTGTTGGGATCAATCCTGTTGTTGTACCACAGAAAGATTCGCATTGGAGTGGGCACTCTCGTTGTTTGCTTCTTCGATTACATCGGGGTCACCAATTTGTTGCGGTGGCGCTAATGAATGATAACTCCAAACCAGGAAGAGCAGTGAGCAGGAGTGAAAAGAAGAAAAAAATAGTATTTGTTTTGACAGGCTGGACACGTGTTTCGTCCCTACCGGGGTCTCATCAGCAGCCCGAATATGGTACTTATCAGAATAGTATCTCAGTTTGTGGTGTTTTATTTATTTTGAGGATCGTCAGTTTTAGTCGTTAGGATTTGCGATACGACAGCATCGAGACAAAATGTTGATAAAAAAAAACTATTTGTTATTAAAAAATAAACTTCTGACTAGAATAGCGATATTCACATATGTGATTATTTGTAATAATCACCAAACTGGATACTTGAAATTTGAGAGGTCGAATGAATGGCGGAGGTGACGTGAACTCTCTCGGCCTTCTTCCTGATAAACTACGAACAGAACTTGCTTTGTACGTCAACTTGGAAACCCTTAAAAAAGTTAGTTTTAATATTCGCCCCGTTTAAAACAGTCATAAAGGAATTTGGCAAATTATTACATTGAAAATAAAAGCTGAAATTTTAAGTGTTTTTGTTCAATTTGATTCAAGGTAACAATATTCCAAGAATGCGAGCCAGAATTTCTGCACGACTTGGTGTTGAAGATGCGAGCATTCATATTCACGCCTGCTGATCTCATCTGCAGGAAGGGTGAGGTTGCCAGGGAGATGTTCATCATTGCTGACGGGCTGATCGAGGTCGTCAGGTTCAACTCTAAATATTTTCTCAACTTTCAGATAAAAATCAATTTCATCAGCCATAAAAATGATTTTATTGTAAAAAAATTATATTATACAAAGTGATTCTGGAGAAGTTTTGAAACAAATGAACGCTGGCGATTTTTTTGGTGAAATTGGAGTTTTAAATCTTGATGGAGTTAATAAGTAGGTAGAAATTAATTACTTTTATGTATAGTGCATTGAACATTAATGGTAACAGCCACCACAATGATAAAATAATAAAGTAACTAAATGATTATTTTTTAAACTATATGAATAAACTTAAAATTGTTTGTATTCTGGCTAACTTAACTTGAGCAGTTGCATCAAACGAACTTTGCAGACGAACAGCTGATGTTCGGTCGGTAGGATACTCAGAACTTTTTGTGTTGTCACGTGATGATGTTTTGGAGGCATTCAAGGACCATCCAGACGCAGAGGTGAAGGGTGTAGAGCACATATTATAATTTTATTAATTTATGTATATAAGTAGCATTGGCAATTAATTATATTTTTATCAAAAACCTGACCGATAAACAGGAATTGCATTACATCATATGTGCAGCAGGGTAACAGGATAAATACTCCCCGGACATTTACCACCCGGACAAATACCCCCCGGACATTTACCCCCCGGACAATTGCTACCCGGACAAATACCCCCCGAGCAAAATACCCCCGGACAATTACTCCTGGACCTATCTAACAACTTGACGGTGGCGTCTTATATTACATCGTATATGGTGAACAGTCGGCAATTTAGCTTTAGCATTATCAATTATTAATGAAACGCATCTAGCAACGATTTGTTGTGTTTATTCAAATGTTTCTTTTGCTAATACCTTACACTGTTGTGCACAGGTTAGAACTTTTTTTTCGCTGGATCTGGAGCATGAGAATGTACGTTCATTCGTTCCAAAAGCTCATGACCACGAAGTTTAAGTTTAGCCTTGCACGAACTAGTGTTTCTCTTTTTTTCGCATTCATATGATACAACACCGTCCGCTAAATCTTTCTGTTTAACATAAATAAAACCTTCGAAAAGCACTTTTAATTTTCTTCTATTTAAATTTACAAATTCAATCAACGAAGCCATTATTACCTGTAATTGAAATCAAACTTATAACAAAATAATAACGATTATGATTCCCAACAAAAGATATTGACAAAATTGAGTTAAGTTAACAGACAAAAAAATATGTATCGTTAAAGATATGGAAAAAATATTATCACTGAAAAAACATAAAACGTTAATTTTTTTGCATTAGAAAGAAAATTAACAACAGCTCAATTTGCTCTAATAAATTAGAAATTATAATTTATTTGTCCTTAGAGTTTTTATATGTGGGATGGGTTTAATCTGGGGAGTATTTGTCCGGGGAGTAATTGTTCAGGAGGTATTTATCTCGGGGTGAGGGGTATTTGCCCGGGGAGTAATTGTCCGGAGTTATTTTGCTCAGGGGTTTTTTGCTCGGTTTTTTGTCTGGGGGGGGTAATTGTCCGGAGGGTTTTTTTCCGGGGTAAATGTCTGAGGGGTAATTGTCAGGAGGGTAAATGTCCGGGGGTTTTTTGTCCTAAAACCATATACGGTTCATTTTGTAATTCTATGAGTTTCTTTTGGCGAATAATTTTAATTATTAACTTATAGATGATGGCAGAAAATGTTTGATGGCATTTGTTTTTGCCAATTATGATGAAGATTTTTGTATTGTTAAAATTTATAAAAAAAAAAATTTATTTTTTACAGAAACTCATTAAGAAATATGGAAGAAAGCGTTTACAAGAGCTAGACGAGCACAAGAAGAAAAAGTTAAATGAAAAATTGGATGAGCTGAAAAAACAAGAAACATTAAGAAACATTTATTCTCCTAATGAGTGCAATCAACTTAAAACCACTGAAAAATGGCTTAACTTGACCGCCACTCTAGTTAATCTTTCTAAATCCGATGTAGGACTAGGGAATAAATTAAGAAATAAGTCACCTTTTGACAACTCATTGCAAAACAATATCAATATAGAAGACCTAAAGAAAAGTTCAAACGATTCTGCCGTAAACAACAGCAAACGAGCATCAAGGAATTTCGACAGCAGTGCCAATGGCTCTTCAGACACCAATACAAACATATTAAATAAAAATTTGATCGACCTGATATCAGACTCTCTGCATGACGCCAATTCTCGGCGTTCGAATGACGAAAATGTTCAAAAAACTGACGACAAAATTTTTCTTCAAAGTTTTCCAGATCTGATCGGTGGCGTCAATACTCAGGACATTAAACATTTCTGCTGCCTACTCTCTAAAAATATTTACGACTTCTGTCGCGAAAATCAGGTTAATGATTTCGATAAAAAATTTACTAAAATACATTTTTAACAATGATCTTAATATTATTTTATCATATAAAATACTAAACGCTAATTTATCAAGATATCGAAGAAAATTAATAAATACGAGATTCGACTCAAGCAACTCGAAAAAGAAAATGAGCAGAAAAAAATATTGATCAGCACGTTGACAAATGAATTAAAAAAATTGTCGGCATCCGAAATATGTGCATAAAAACATCAATTAATTTAAACATTTTAATGAATCGCAAATTTTTTAAACCGTCCAGAACATTTAATTTTTCTACAATTTTTTTAAAAACAACGACAAACTTTATTTATCATTATTTTATCACAATAAAAATGCCTAAACTTTAAAAAAAACACGTCCTAATAATTAAAATTATGTTTACGTAATTTTTTTTTAAATTTGAAAAAATAATCATTTTTTCAAATTCTAGACTTGTCATTTGTAGTTCTTGGTGTTGTAGGTAGGTATGTATCGGCCGTAGAAACTAAAACTAGTTTTCCGTAATTTATGATGCCAGCACATTCTCTCACCTTATTGAAATTAGAAGTTGTACATTTGTTTGCAAGTAAACATGTATATAAGAGTGTATTAATAAGCATATTGTATATATGCAAAATGATTGTATAGCTAGGCCCATGGATATCATGGATATATATAATATATATCCATGGCTAGGCCCTCCGATTGATATATTATTATCATAATTATAACTTAATTTTTAAAATTACCAGACATTAAAAGTAAGTACTGTTTTGAGAAAATTGTTTTTTCAAGATATGCTAACATAACATGTCATTTATCTATATAATCACACAGATTTAAGTTTTTTGTTCGTTTCCATGTTTTTGTTTGTTTATAATAGTATTTACAAAACTCAATGAAGAGGTATAAATTCAAAATTGTGTGAAATAATTTGTTGACTTGTTTATAGGAATGTACCAGAACAAGGTTTTAAGCTAGGCTTGAGAACTGCGTTAACAAACTAATGAAGCCAGTCACAAGTTAACGTAAAATGTGACTGCTACAAAAACCCGGCCTTGTTTGATTTGTGTTTGTAAAGCTAAATTTGTTTCATACGGTGTTTCACTGGGGTCGGTTCTCGGCCCCTCCTGTTAGTGTTGTACACTGCAGATGTTTTCAAAATCATTGAAAGATATAATTTCAAATATCATGGTTTTGGTGATGATATTCAGATCATTGCTAGTGCCTCTGTCGTTTTGATGATCTGTCTGTAGACTAAGATCACGTCTCTCGGAAATTAATAATGAATGGATTATGGCAATTAGGCTTAAATTGAATCAATCAAAAACTCATTTTTTACCGGTTGGCACTAGGCAGCAATTGGAAGAAATAAACATTGAGTCTATTAGACTTGGTGCTTATGACGTTGAATTTTGCACATCTGCACGCAGCCTTGGATTTTTTGATAATAACATCTCTTTTAATGTTCACACTGAGGCAGTTTCGAAAGAATGCTGAATGCACTGGACAATTGCGTAGGCTTAGACTCATCAAACGTTTTTCAATGTCTTGTTCATTCCTTTATCCACTCAAAAATAAGCTATTGCAATAGTCTATATTACGGACTGTCTGGTGTAAGTATGGCTAGACTATAGTCGGTTCAAAATTAGACTGCAAGATTTTTTTGCTCTACGCTGGTTTCGGTTTATCAGAGAGTTATTTTCAAGATATGTTTAACGATTATTAAATGTATTTAATAAAATTTAAATATTTAATATTTAACTGACAGAGTCATTCTTAGAACAATGCCACTGATAAGTCAAATATTGCGCTCTGGTAATTCAGGTTTACTGTTTGTACCTGACACAAACTTGGCTTTTGTTCAAAAGATTTTCTCTTTAATGGGTTCTGCTGTTTGTGTCTGTCATTCAATTTCGTTGAAGGTTGAAACACGATCTTTTTGTTCAAGCTTACTCGTGCTAATGTTTTTTTTCTATTCATTGCATTGCCTTAGTAAAGTGCTAAGCAACGTAGTGCAATAATCGTTTGCGCCTCTGAGGTCTTTTTAAAGGGCGCTTACAAACACACCAATAATAATAATTCTTTTTAATACTGAACTTTTTTTTATGATCGCGTTCATTAGATGATAAATACGTGTAGTTTAATGCAATCATCTTTAATATTAAAAAATGCTAGTAATGTGAATAAATTACATAAATTTTTTCTATATGTTTTAAAGCATAAATAAGTGATTTTACTAAGAAAACAATTACATTGGTTTATTTTTAGGTCATTTAAGAGTATTTTTTATTTAGTAGTGATAAGGTAAAATTGTAAAAGTTGAAAAAATTTTTCTGAGAGTTGGAACCCGGAGTTGGAAATTTTTACCCGGAGTCAAAATTTTTTGAGGGACCGGAGTTGGAATTCGATTCCGACAATCCTGGGCAACATGCAGTCACTTGCAGTTGTAGAGGAACAAAAATTGTGACGTTTGATGCCGTTTGAATCCTAAAGCTCGAGTGATGTGAGCTTAAATAATAAAAAGTATACAAAACACGTGGTACCAACGCATGTAAAAATCGTTAGAGACATTCAAAAAGTGTGACTATGTTTGCACAGCTGCTGATATTTGGACGCAGCGTGTTCGCTGTTATATTAAGTCTTGATGATTTCATAGTCATAGGAAGCTCTACTGTTGCTTAAAAAACAAACAGTGATTTCACTTCAATGATAGAAATAAATTAAATATTCGATAATTACAGTGATGGGTAGTTACTAACTACAAATAATTAACTAGCAGTTAATAACTACAAACTAGTAATCAAAAAGTAGTTAATAACTATTTTATTTTGAATAGTTGTTAACTACTAGTTAACTAAATTTTTTAGTAGTAACTATCATAGTTAACTATTTTTTTAACTACTTGAACATACTTTTCCTCAGAATTAATGTTTATCTTTTTAATTGCACATCCCTATTTTCAAGTTTGTTTATTAGTTTCCGCGTCAACGCCATTTCTTTTTGAGCTTTTTTTGTGTACGAGATGCAGATAATTTGCGTTTGATTAATTATTTAATATGAATACTCAAATTATTAAATTGTGCTTTATTGACGCCGTTTTAAAGAAAGACGACGATAAAAAATTTACTGCAAATTTTGTAAAAACATTTTCTTTGGTAGCATTTAAAATACTACAGAAGGTGACAGTGACATAGAATAGAAGATATTTACGAAAATGGCGTATTATTAAAAACAAATATTACTGATTTAATAGAGATAGAACAAATTGATGCTGATGATGTTTTCTCCCCGCACAAACAATGTGGTAATCACAGTTTGAATCTGGTAGCAAGTGTAGAAGATGCTCTGAAAGCAAGAGAAAATCAGCAATACAAAAGACTGTATGATAGAACCATAGCAAAGGTGACATCACTGTCAAACTCTGTACATTGGAGTACTAAAAATGCTAATATTGTACAAGACATTACTGGTTCTACATTTATTAAACCAAATGTTACAAGGTGGTGTTCAGAATTTTATGCAGTAGAAAGAGTTGTTGACATAGGATTCAACAAAATTTGTAGTTGTCAAAGAATTAGGACAAGTTTTATTTACAGAAAATGAATTTAGTTTTTTGAAGTCTTTTCTCCAAGCCATGAAACCAATAGTAACTGCAGTGGATATCATTCAGAGTGAAAATTCATACATAGGTCACATTGTACCAACAATCACTAGAATTAAAAAAAAATTAACTGTGTACAGATAAAGCTGTTCAACCTTTATTGCAAGCGCTGACTGTGTTAAAGAAAAGAAATGTGGTAAAGAAAAAAAATTTGGGCAAATTTTAGAAAATGATGAGTATCTGTTTGTCTCTATGCTAATTCCACAATTTAAAACAAACTTTCTAACCTGTGAAAACAACAAGAATACTTTTAAATGAAAATTATTGGCCTATATGGAAAATAAGCACAGAGAAATTGAACAATCAAGTAATAGTTTTTTAATTGCAATTGATAAATACTTATTCAAATTAACTTTTGCTTATAAATGATTTGAAGTCACACATTGTTTGAAAATGGTTTTTGGTAAATTAGTCAATCAATCTTCATTTAGCGTCCAGAGACCCAGTTCCCCGAGGTAGGACGTTGTTTTCTTTGCCATCAACTTTTTGCGCCAAATTAGACGATCAGTTGTATCCATTTCATTTAAATTTTGAGCTTTTATGTCTTGCTCGATTGTTTGCGACCAGGACTTCTTTGGACGGCCTTTGGGACGTGTGCCAGGTACTTCAACATCTGCAAGAGAAGTTATGGCACTGTTTCCACTTCGTTTGACATGACCAAACCACCGCAGACGGTTGCCGGCATTCGTCCTTTATATCATCTAAACCAGCGCGACGCAGGATTTCGGTAAATTTGATGTGGTCCTTCAGACTAATTCGTTACATCCATCGGAGCAATTTCATGTCGGTTCGTTGAAGTTGTTGTTCCAGTTTGGTTGTCATTGGCCATGTTTCTGCACCATATTACAACATCGGACGTATCACAGACTTATAAAGTCTTGATCGAAGTGGTAGTGAAATGTCACGCCGCATCAATATAGAGGCAAGGAGATGTCATTTATTCCAGGCTGCACGTATGCGTGCTCGAACGGCAGCTTCAGCTGTTCCAGTACAATCCAGAACATCCCCTAGATATTGAAACGATGTGACTTTCTCTACCTTAATGGCTTCAAAAACATTGCTATTTTGAATTTGTTGTTGTGGATTGATGCAAGCAGGACAAACAAAATTGGACACTTTATCTAAAGTGTCCAATTTTTTTGGTAAATGATTATTTATTTACATTACACGCAGATTGCAAAGTCCTGTACCTTCGTCTCCTAAAGAAAGCGAACATTAGCAAATAAATAGTGACACTTTGTATGATTACCTGAAAAATAATCAAAATTTTTTGGATCATGTGTTGGCTGATGAAATCAACAGTTACTTGTCTAACCCATCTTAGAATATTGATTTTATTTTTTTTTTAAGTTTATTTTCCTATCCATCAGTATGTGCAAGTTTCATTAAACTAAATTTAACATTACCTAACTTTGCAGTGGTTGAGCGTCCTTTCAGTGTTGCTGGACAAATTCTAACTGATAAACGCTGTAGATTGTCACATGATCATACCAATAAATTGATTTTTTGAGAGATTGTCTTAAACACACATTTAAAAAAAACATTTATTTAAAAAAATATATATGTTGGTTAATAAATTTAAAACAATTTTTCAGAAGGGTTTTTTTAATAATAATAATTAAAAGTAGTTAACTATTATGAAGTAGTTAATAACTACATTTCTTTAAAGTAGTTACTATCAATCAATCAATCAATCAAAACTGGTACAAAACGCCAGCATGAACGGGACACTTGGTAGTGGAATGACAGTGTACAAAATGCATATGCTGAAAAGAAAGCTGCATACAAGCAATGACAAAAATCAAAGTCTGTTGATGACCATAAAATTTTCCGTGAGAAGAACAACTATGCAAGACGTCAAGTCGCACTGGTTTTTAGTGAAGTAGTAAACCCTACTTTTTTGGGGTAGTTAAACCATTACTGCTATATACCGTAACCATATATGCTGAATCTAAAATCAACGGAGTCTGTGCATTCTAGCCTTGCTACATTTTGAAATGACAAGCGTGACATCAATTGACGCGAGACTTTGGTAAAAGCTATCGCGCGTTTACATTTAAAAATTCAGTTCAATTTCAACAGAAAATTTAGTCTTATTTAACTTAAACACGATTGCAACTGCAACCATAAATTACTGGCGAAACATTAGCAGTTTAAGATTATTTAGCTGGTTCTACGCATCTTGGAACAAGAAGCTATAATTCATACGTAGGCTTAAACTAAAACATGCACCCAAACGATGACTGTCACCGTGACAACATATACGCAGCAGCAGATTTAAGCACATGCACCGAAGAACTCAAGTAAGATGATAACATTTTCTCTAAATTCTAACCACTGCCTGCATATATGTTTGCATATATGTTTGTACTCATTTATAAATTTCGAATTAAGTAAGTCAAAGGAACACCTGGTACAATTATTTTTCAATAGCTATCATTACATTTTGCTACCAATTTATTGTGCTATAAATTATAGAAATACACAGTTACGGATTATATTACTAAACAAAACATGGTTCTTCTATAAATAATGCCTACGACAACAATTAATCGTACTGTAATTCCTAAAAGTAACAAAAATACGAGAAATTGCTATTGACTAATTCAACTAATTTATTTTCCTTCGGCAGCGTCAAATTTCTCCTTCACAGCATTTAGAAAATCTTCTGTGTTCAAGTAGTGCTCCTCTTTAACGCTGTGTATCAATGAACGAGGGATTATCATTATATCAGACCACAAATTGAAATAAATAATTTAATAACTGCAGTCTAATAATAATAATAATGACTTTTAAAGTTATCAGAAAAATCAACGCCAAAAAATACTTTAAACTCATGTACATATTAAGCACAAGAATAAGTTAACATGAAAATAATAAACAAAATATAAAGTCGACGGTACAAACGATTTATATTTTACAGTTAAAAGTTTTTTGAAGTGAAGATGAATGCAATCAAACAATTTTGTAAATATCATAAATGTTAACTACGACAATAAACCTTCATTAAAATGCTATCCTTACGCATTATCATTATTATGGGCGTGCCCCATAACGGGACGTTGCCGTGTTCACAAGGTGCCTCAATTTCAAGCGATCATGAGCAGGGCCGAGAAAAGACCGTAGTTGATGAGAGACAGGTCCTTCTCCACTGAGCGGATCCATGTCTGTCTTGGACCGCCGCACGGTCGAGTCTAGTCCGGTGGCAGTCGGTCTATGACAGCTTTTAAAGCCCGGTAATGATCCTACATAGGACTGGCACGAGCTATATGACCAAAGAAGTTTAGACGACACCTGAACAGGAGTGAGGAAACGGAGGGCTGCTGTGCTCTTCTTCTCACTTCAACGTTGGTGACACGATCGCGGTATGTCAGACTAAGGATCCTGCGTAAGCACCATTGATCTGTAGCGTCTAGCCTCTTCAAATGAGCGCCAGTAGTTGACCACGCCTCGCATCCATAGGGCAGCACGGGATGTATGCGCTATATAATCGAACTTTGGTCGTCACAGAAATGCTTGAGCGTCATATACAAAGATCTTGGGACATCATGATGATTCGATGCGAAATTTCAGCGTCATTATTGCATGACAAGTGTATTTGTTAGCCGAGATATGGAAACGAATCCACAATCTGTACGTCATTACCCAGCACAAAAACAGACGCGGGTGGCGGATCACCCAGAGAGATTGCCTAAATTTTCGTTTTGTCCCAGTTGATTTCTAAACCAAAAGGCTTTGCCTCCTCGGACATAGTAGCCAACGACAGCATGAGAACATCTCGCATCTCAGCTAACAGAGCGACATCATCTGCATAGTCCAGGTCCGTGAACACCTCCTTGCCAATTGTGGCGCCGAGCTCACTTTTGTGTACGAAACGCTCCATGATCTAATCTATCGGGGCCAAGAACTCATCCGGCGCAAGTATACACCCCTCTCTGACGCCGCTATCAATCTCGAACCACCGAGAGCATCGCCCCTCCGATCTAACACAGCTCAGGGTTGTATAGAGCGTTAAGCAGTTTTACCAGGTGATCGGGGATGCCCAGACCACGGAACAACAGCCACATAGCATCCCTGTTGACTGAATCAAAAGCAGCTCTCAAGTCAATGTAGGCAATCCAGAGAGGTCTGGCGTGAATATCCTGTCGATGGTAAACCTACCAGGCGTGAAGCTACTTTGCTTTCCACGGCGCCGAGATAGCAAGAGAGGACGAATGCGATCAAGAAGAACGCGGGCAAACACCTTGCCTGAAACTGACAGCAAAGTGATGCCTCTATAATTTTTACATTCATGGAGCGATCCTTTACCCATGTAAAACGGAATGTTGACACCTTTCCTTCAATCATCCGGGACAGCACCGGACTGCTACACCCGGGTGATGACGGAGTGCAGCCAACTAGCACACATAGGTTCACCTGATTTAAGTATCTCCGGATGAATGTTACACAGGCCCGATGCCTTGCCGCTCTTTAGCGTTCCTATAGCCGCGACAATCTCAGCTACGGAAGGGGGTTCAGTGTCAACCCCGGGGTCTGGGGCAGTGGATTCAGCAAAATTCTGCAATTCCAGCGAGGGCGCCGACATTCGGCGGTTGAGCAACTGGCTGTAGTATTTTCGCTATCTCTCTAGCTTTCGCTTCCGTCACTAATCAACCGGCCAGTATCCTCACGTTAAATGGTCAAGGGGTGACAATATCCAGGAAGTACGCAACAGTGGAGGGATGTTGCGGAAAATCGGGCGTCCCCTCCTGGAATATCAGACTTGGCACTTAAAATACTGGATCGCTTACTGGACGCTCCATGGAGATCGTTGACATGCTGGAAAGGCGAAGGGTTGACATCTGTTCTCTGCAGAAAACAAGATGGAAATCAAATGGTGTCTCTCGCATTGGGAGTTACAAGTTGTTCTGGAATGGCCAAAAGACAGCCCAAAATGGAGTGGGAATCTTCATACGGGAATCACTGGCACAAAATGTACTGGAGGTAGTTCGAATCAGCTCACGCCTAATGCTGATTAAACTCAAAATGGAAAAACAGGTTCTGACTGTTTTCTCTGCATATGCACTACAGACAGGTGAATCTGAAGACGCCAAAAATGATTTCTAGAACACACTCTCAGATGCCGTCAGGAAAACACCATAATCAGAGATACCATTGATATGTGGCGACCACAACGGCCATGTTGGAGATAAAGCAAATAGGTTTTACGGTGTCCATGGAGGCTTTGGCTATGGGTCTCAAAACGAAGACGGTATACGGATTCTGAAATTTGCTGAAAGACATGAACTCTTCCTGTTGAACACTTATTTTAAGAAGAGGGCAGAACATTTGATCACATATAAAAGCGGGATGTCATGCGCAGAAATTGACTTTATTGTCGTCAGACAACAACACAGACGACTATTCAGGAATACAAAAGTCAATCCAGGCGAAGCATGCATCCCTCAACATCGATTGCTGGTGGCCGATATGATTATGGAACGATCACGCCCTGTGGCTAATTGAATGCCTAGTAGAATAAGGACATGGAAACTGAAGAGCCCCATGTTCAAGGAAAAATTCGAGGAGTTGATATCGGCACAGCTGGATCGTCTGGAAAAAGTAGACATAACCTGGAAATCTTTTCAGGACACCCTAGTGAACGCTGCAACAGCTATATGTGGAAAATCTGGACCAAAATGCCAGCACAACCGCGAAACTCGGTGGTAGAACGAGACGGTGCGAAATGGTATTGCCAGTAAGAAAGCAGCTTTCAAACAATGGCAGAAGACGAAGACTGATGAAGATCGAAAGACATACCGATCAAAGAACACAGAAGCAAAATGTCAGGTTGCGATAGCTCGTGCAAATCAATACAAAGTATGGCTGTCTGGAAGTAAATGCGAACAAATTCGATCACTCTACCGAATAGCAAATCAGGCCAAAAGACTGAAAAAAGATATAGTTGGTGCCACATGCATAAAGAATATAAAGGCACCATAATAACCTTGCAAAATAAAGTGAAAGATTACTGGAAGGATTGCTTCTATCAGTTATCAGTTCACAGGATTCTGGATTGCTCACCGGAAGGTGGAAGGACCGATTCAGGGCATCACAGCTGAGGAGCTTACGGATGCGTTGAAGGCAATGAAGGTGGGTAAAGCGGCTGGTCCGTCTGGACTTACAAATGGTATCATCAAGGCATCTGGTGGAGTAGGCTTCAGAGCCCTCTTACACATCGGTCGGGAGATGTGGAGTAAATCGATACTACTAGTGGAATGGAACAGTAGCACAACTGTGCCGATATATAAAGACAAAAGAGATCCACTGCAATGCTCCTCATATCGAGGTATACGTCTTCTGGAACATCCCCTGAAAGTTATTGAAAAAGTCATTGCGAGAAGACTGTTGTCGTGCGTTTCAATAGGTGGTTACCAGTACGGCTTCATGGCAGGGAGATCCACCATTGATGCCATCTATATCATTCGTCAACTACAGAAAAAATACATGGCAGAGCAAAAGCGACTGTTCCATGTCTTTGTGGACTTGGAAAAGGCTTTTGACAAAGTGCCTCGTGAGGCAACCAGGTGGAGTCTACATAGACAGCTGGTTCCCGAATAACTGGTTCGGCTGGTTAAGGCAACGTACCCTAACACAAAAACTCTGGTCAGCACAACAGCCGGTAACACGAATGAATTTGATATTAACGTCGGCGTCCATCAGGGATCAATACTCAGCCCCCTGCTCTTCATCACGGTGATGGAATAAATAACCAAACCGATACGCTCAGATGACATATGGAATGTGATACATGCAAATGATATCTACCAGACGGCGGTCTCGGAACAAGACGCAGCCAGAAAGTTTGAGGTCTGGAATACCCAGCTTGCCGAACACGGGCTAAAAGTAAACCTTGTTGACTTAAGGAACCATGTCCATACAACCAAGATCCTGAACCAAGTGTAGTACGTTTTTTCGTATATATATATATATACAATATTCTCACTCCCAACCCGGCGCTTAATCAACAATGAAAACAAAGAAGTAATGAAAACAAGCATTGTAAATATTGACAAAGATGAATATGATGCTGTCGATGAAGAAAAGGAAACCAACGAAGATGGACCAGCTAAAAAAGAAATCTGACGCCTAATTTCCATCTAAGTTCATTTTCACAAAGTTAATATTTCCCTATATAAATCAACTTACACTGATGATGATTCATTCGGAATCGAAATATGGCCTTATTTGCCGCATGAATTCGAAAAATAAGTTTATTTTGAATTTTAATAAACTTAATGTTCTCCAAAAAACTTAGTGAGGAAAATCGAAAAAACTACAAACATATTAACGCTAAACATTCGGTAGAATTTATAGAATATTGTAAAAATTATGGTCTATTACCAACTTACCAACACACACACACACACACACACACACACACACACACACACACACACACACACACACACACACACACACACACACACACACACACACACACACACACATATATATATATATTGGATTAAGACTGTCAGAAAATCAATTATTGATGGAAATCACAGCATGTTCGTAATGTTGAACAATTTTTTTTATTTATTATTCTATTTTTACTGGTTTAATAATGCATTTACATTTTTTGGTGCAGTTACATTATCACAACAAAATTTTAATTTTTTAGAATTATTTTATTTTATTCACCAAATGCTATGTATCTCTTTTACTCAATGAGGCAAAATTTTTACACATGGCAGCAGTGGAGGATCTAGGGGGGCGACTCCAGTTGTGGGAAGTATTGTTGTTAAAAGTCAGTAAAATTTAGTTTTTAGAGAAAAATCACCGATTTTAAAAACAAAATATTAAAATTGGCGTGTTAAGCAAAAATGTCGCAGCCTAATTTCGGCTAGACTAGCAAATATTCGGTGAATTTCCTGACCCCCAGTCAATCTTCAAAAAATTTCAACATTTTTCAAATTTTGGCTCTCTCGTCAACGTTGTCTAGATCCGCCACTGCGTTGCAATTTATTTGACAGGCTAAGCTAGAAATGAAGTTTATTCTGAAAAATTTTTGAACAATAAAATGATCAACAAAACTTTACTTTTTTAATCCATATATGCAGGCAGCCAGATCTTTTGTCATTTTTCCAGAATCAATGACATCAACGCAAGCTTTTTCAATTCCAGTGCACCAATGCTTCAAATCTTCATTTCCATCCAAAACAGCTCTATGTTCCAAGCCTCGTGTCCATGCAAAAATGCTGGCAACGGGATTGGTACTTGTAGGTTTTCCTTTCTGATATTCTCTGTAGTGACGTGTTACAGTGCCATGGGCGGCCTCGGCTTCCATTGTTTTTCCATCTGGACACATGAGTACGCTTGTCATCAGTCCCAATGAACCATATCCTATAAATGGAAAGTCCAGAGGAATAATGAATTCAAATAAAATTCTTTGAAACTTCGTGCAATATTCTAAACAAATCATCGTTTAAATGTGCAAATATGAACCTTGGGCAACAATGTCCGATTGTACATCTCCATCATAATTCTTGCAGGCCCAAACAAAACCACCAGCTGATTTCAATGCTTGAGCCACCATGTCATCTATCAACCTGTGCTCATACCAAATGCCAGATGATTCAAAACTCTTCTGATATGATCTGCAAAATTTATTTGATGCAATTACAAAATAATTTATTCACAGTTACAGTAAATTTATATACAAAAATTTTTTAAAAACTCTTGTAATGTTTTCGAGTACTTTCCTTCAAGTGCACGAGATACAAAACATTTCTAAATACATTTACGAGCATTTTGATTTCGAATGCAGAGAAAATAAAGTTAACATATATGCATTAACAAATCCAAACCGTGAATATTTTTAACGTCAAGTTGTAAAAAGTATATAAGAAATACATTCAGAAAAAATGATTTAAAAATAAGAACTAAAAAGTTGAAAGCCTAGAGAATCACACCGTGAAGTATGTCAAAGAATCATTTCAGAATGCAAATGATTAAAAAATCTTCAGTGGCATAATGAACAAAGATAGATTTAAAGAATACTGCAAGCAATAATCTCAACATGCAATTTGAGCTTTTTGGACCCACCTAAGAATTACATGAATGACGATGTTAAAATTTATAAAGAATGCAGCAATCACAAACTTTTCATAAATTTCCTGGAAGATATCTTTAAATCTTCCATCATATTTCTTTAAAATAGTGTTCTTGGTACTCAAATAAAGTGGAGACTTTTTTTTCAGTGCATACTGAAAGCAACTGTTGGCAAACCCTGTTATGGACTAACAAATTAAAATTTATCAATGTAACTCTAAGGTCAATCATTAATTTTTTAAATTACTACTACTACTTTACTATCAGATTGAATTAGTTATCCTATTGAGACCTCATTTCATCAGAAAAAATAAAAAAGTTTAGACGTTTGGAGAAAGTGTAACAGGATGCAGAAAGATTTTTGATTGCAAAAATTTAACTAGTGTAGACAGGATAAAATATTAATCACTGATATTAAATATATAAAATGAACTTGGAAATGTACAAACTTCATCTGTATTGTACATAGCCAGTCCCACTCCTCCAGTTGTTTTGAAAGTAAATACTTCCAACTTCTGCACTTCTCCATTTTCTGGAGTGAAACATAATTCAAGTTTTCCAGGACCTCTGGCTACATAATCTGTTGCCTTGTACTGGTGGGTTATGTAGTTTCATCATTAAATTAAATGTCATAACATAATGAAGTGAGTGCTTAAGCAAATCAACAACATAATCAAATCAATCAATCTTCGTTTTGCGTCCAGAGACCCGGTTTCCCGAGGTAGGACGTTGTTTTCTTTGCCATCAACTTTTTGCGCCAAATTAGACGATCAGTTGTATCCATTTCATTTAAATTTAGAGCTTTCATGTTTTGCTCGATTGTTTGCGACCAGGACTTCTTTGGACGGCCTTTGGGACGTGTGCCAGGTACTTCAACATCTGCAAGAGAAGTTATGGCACTGTTTCCACTTCGTTTGACATGACCAAACCACCGCAGACGCAATTTTCAGGGAGTGTTCTAACAGACGTATACACCGATATGATGAACAGTTCAATGGATCACCTTTACCTTTGTATAGCGGGATTGTAATGCTATAGTTTCATTCAGTCGGCATTGAGCAATTTCTCAAGATTTCAAGGCAAAGTTGTAGTAATGTTTGGATACCTGCAGTACCAGATGCTTTGATAATGTCATTTGTGAGTCCAGAGGGCCCTGCTGCCTTTCCATCCTTCATAGCTTTCAGAGCTTCTGTAAGCTCCTCTACAGTGATGTCTGGAATCGGACCTTCGATGGGTGGAGCGTCAAAGTTAACATTGATGGGATTTGTTTCGTTTAACAGACGATTGAAGTATTCTCTCCACTGTAGCTTGATCTCATCTTGTTCAAGAACCATCTCATTTTTGTCGTTTTTGATACATGAGGCACCAACTATGTCTTTTTTCGTACGCTTTGCTTCTTTTGCTATACGATACAGAGATTTCATTTGTTCACCTTTGCTTTTAGTGAGCCACTCTCTGCACCGATCTGTCCGAGCCAGTGCGACTTGACGTCTTGCATAGTTGTTCTTCTTACGGAAAATTTTATGGTCATCTACAGACTTTGATTTTTGCCACTGCTTGTATGCAACTTTCTTTTCAGCTATTGCATTTTGTACACTGTCATTCCACCACCAAGTGTCACGTTCATGTTGACGTTTTGTACCAGTTTTCCCACAAACTGTAGTTGCAGCGTTCATTAAAACGGTTTTGTATGTACTCCAATCTGTACTGGCTTGCGATTGGTGGTCTAACTGTGTGGCGACAATCTGTTGAAATTTTTCTCAATGAATATTGCTTTTCAGCTTCCACGTTTTGATTCTCCAAGGCATTTGTTTAGACTTATGTTTTGACAGTTCGACAACCAGGTCTGCCACAAGGAGTCTATGTTGGGCGACACATGATTCGCCAGGTATAACTTTGACGTTTTTGAACAGCCTTCGGTGTGGTTGCTTGACAGCGAAGAAACCAATTTGCGTGGTTGATGGTTGATGGTCCACTTTTGTATGTTATGAGATGTTCCAACCTCTTTCGAAAATATGTGTTCAGTAAACAAAACCCGTGACTTTCAGCAAACTCAAGGATGCGGTTGCCATCTTCATTCCGTTTTCCATAGCCAAAACCGCCATGTACGTTGTCAAAACCATCTGTTTTCTGTCCAACGTGGCCATTGAGATCGCCTCCAATCAGGATTGTTTCAGATTTTGGTATTGTTGAGATGGTGTCAGAGAATGCAGTCCAGAAGTCATTTTTCATCTCTTCTGATTCGCCTGTCTGTGGCGCGTATGCAGAAAAAATAATCATTGTTTGCTTTTCTATGCGAAGCTTGATCCACATGAGACAACATAAATGAATGTTCCAGAACAATTCAATAATCAAACCTGGTCTCCATGAGCATGACGGCCGATAGTAATTGGCTTGATCCAGCCCGGAACCAACCTAGGAATATTCTTGCAAATGATTGGCTCTCTGAACACGGTACCACCCAGGATGTTTCTTATTGTTCCATTAGGACTAAGCCACATTTTCTTAAGATTAAATTCTGGAAAAATTTGGAAATGCTAATCATTCAAAAAATGTAAAAACTGATAAAAAAACTGATAAAAAAAGATTTGTGCCCAAAACTTTTCAGTTCCTTTCCAACTTGTAACAGATAAAATATTAGAGAGTAGTGAAAAGGTAATGTATGTAATACCTAAAAAATCAGCAAATATCAAATACATATTAATTAATGCAAAAACACACGAAATAACTTTTGCTATTTCCAAAATAGTGCTACTATAAATATTGATCGATTTGTGTAGCACCTTACATCTAAACAGCGAAATGCAACTGAAAACTAATTAAATTAAAGAACATCTTTCCTTATTCAATTTAAAAACCCATTCTGTGTTGTAAATTTAAATATCAGATAAAGTAATTTTTCAAAATATTTTTGGTAGCTTCTTGCATTGAAAACCAGTAATTAGGATTATACCTTTAACTCTCTCTTCATCGGGAGTTATTGTGGCACATTTAATTCCAACATTGTGTTTCTTTATGGCTAAGGCAGCGTCGATGGTTACTTGATCATTAGTAGCATCTCTATGGGGCAGTCCCAGGTCATAGTACAAAATTTCTACATTGACATATGGCAAGACAAGCTGGAAAATTCCAATTTATCTTTATCAATTGATAAGTTAATATGAATTGAAATAATTATGAAAAATTTAGTGCTATTTCGATTTTTCATTATAAAGCTCTGACAAACTCAAAGTTCTATATAAATTTTTCTTTGCTTATTTAGTTGCAGTTACAAACCTTTGGACCACAGACTGTCTACGCTACCCAACATATGCAGTGTAGATATTTGTATGTACTATGTATGCACGAGTATGCCATTATATACAAGAAGCATATGATAGCCAATCTATCCATGGATTCAAACAGAAAGCATTTGAGCCAAGTCAGAGTAGACTGCTAACATCCTAGCTAACTTGCAAACTTATTTTCAATATCATGTTAAAAGAACATAATTGAATCACAAAATAATTGTTGTGACAAAAATATTCATTTTACATTTAAAAAGTAGTCACAGAAACATTTGCCTAAATTAAACTCACAATGTGGCAACAATGACAAATTTAATTAACCTTTTCCTTAATCCACGACCAGATAATGCGGGTCATTTCATCTCCATCTAAATCTACAACTGGTTTGGCCACTTGAATTCTAGATGTTTTTGAATCTGACAAATATGACATATCCAATAGACTATTAATTCATAATTTTTAAAAAGATTATTTTCAAATTCACGGCACACGCAATATTTATAATTTTATGCTTTAACTTTTTTGGGGGGTTTTTATCAACTGATATTTTTCATCACAACCCTGTTTTATTTATTCTTTTAAAAAATCTGCATTGGCATTGTAATAAAACATCATTTAAGGGTGTAGCACATTATTATTAGAGGTTGGTGATAAATGGCGTAAAAATTTGTTTTTCAGAATTTCAAGTCGCCACCGCACATGAAATATTAAGCATTAAAAATCATCTACAAAAATGTGTAATATAGAAATATGTTCATTTTTGATGGCATCCAAGCCCATTCGAAAATGTGTACAGGTACACTGCTAATAACAGGAGTTAAATAGTGACCATGAGAATAATCAATCTCACCTGAAGTAACTAACTCATCCGATACAAACTTACAATTTTCATACCTGCGCATTTCAGCATATCTTATGTAAAAAATTCAATTAAATTAAAATTGAATTTTCTCAAATATGCTGACATACTTTTTGTTTTATATTTCAGATAGTGTAATACGACAGTTCAAGTTTGATTAAATTGTTTGACAGGTTTCTTTACACATACAACATTAGGATTTGCATCTGGAATGAATAAACAAATTAACATGACCAAAGAAAATATGACGTTGGAGGCAATATTCCAAAACTTTATGGTAGATCAAGATTTTGATTCTAAACATGGATCAGTAGCCGGTCAAGCACTGGATTGCATGCTTTGACTTGTTGCACTCGAGTTTCAGCATAAACCATGGAATTATTACAAACTGTTTGTGTTTCATTTGGAAAATTGTGATTTGTATCAAGTACTATTTTTTTACAAAGATAATAGGTTTGGATGTCTTTCACGTGCTGCTGCAGTTATGGTACTTCTGTTTCCCTTAATGAAGAGCTTCCTCGAAGACAATCCAGGAGTCACAAATCATTTATCATGTATCGTTAGAAGTTTTTTGAATGTCAAATATTTTAGACCTGCTTTTGCTGTGCTTGGTGCTCTCGAAAGTCATCTGGTTGAGCCTTTCTATAGTGTAACCATTGCTACAAGAACTACTCATTCTCAACTGAAAAGTTTTTATAAAACTCTCTTTCAGGAAATGTCGAAAGATGTGACTTCCGATTTCTTCAGGTTTGAAAAGCCATAGTTTAACAGTATTGAGTCAAATTTGTTTGATGGTGTAGATCGCAGTTATGGTCATGACGTTGTGCATGCATTGTCGGAAACTGTGCGACAGTATGAAGAAGATTGCGTCAAACATGCACATATACAAATATGATACATGTATCTAACATACATGATGTAACAAATTTTATAATGCCTGCATTAAAAACCACCTTAAGCAGACGACGCCGTGGCTACGAAATTACTTCGGATTTCGAGGAGAAATATCTTGCTAAACAACAAGCCTTCAACGAATACGACACTCCAGTTATAAACATAGCAATGGAACGTTTATGTGGTCAAGTAGACTACCGTCTATACAAATTACAGCAGCTTGAGTCTGTCAAAAAAAACATTGTCATTCAGCAGACCGAAGAACTTCGGGCTTAGTCGAAGTTGTCATTTAGAAGTTTCTGTGAAGAAGCTTGTCAGGTTAAGAACCTAAAACTAACTTGGATTCAATCCATGAAAGAGAAGTTTCAGGCAGGCGTTGCTGTGAAACAGGTTATTGCAGTCATGAAAGAAAGGAAGAGACTAAATATGACTGCAGAACTGAAAGAAGGTGGACCCTTCACTAATTCATATAAAGTTGAGGAACACGTTAAGTCGGACATCACTGAGACCAAGAATCAGAAAAAAATGAAAAAAGAAATTCTGTTTGCTAGAGGCTCGTCAACGTATTTGCCCAAATCTGATCCTCTGTTTCGTATTCAAGTTACACTTCCGAATAAAATACGTCGTGACGTCAAGACGTCGCTTAAACAGTATTTCATTAAAAGCAATACTTGGACAGTACTCAACAAATCAGTCATCTCTCACTATGGAACAATTTCGGGAATCATTCATTCACTTACCTGACTCTGTACATTTGCAAATTATACATGCACACATACATATGTGATACATGTATCTAGTATAATGTAACGTGATATAACAAATTTATTCCAGAAATAAAATAAAAATCGCAATTGTGCATGAAGGTTACGTTAATTAGAGTCTTTTTAGTTTTTGGGTAGGTTTCTATAGGTTAATTTGGTTAGGTTCTTGTATTTGGTTACGACCCACAAAATAACTTCATTCAAGTTAAGCCTCAGATTTCAAAACCTCTTGGGAGGGATCAAATTTAACTAAAAATTCTAGTGTTATACATTTTTGGAATTCTTGTGTGGTCATAACTTGATGCAGATGTTGTGTTAAAATTCAGGAACTCATGATTATCACCACCCCCCATTATTTTGTAATAGAAGTTAAAAACTATTTGAATTGCAGATTTTACATACATAGGCACTAAAACAACTACAGCTGGTTGAAACTGACCAAATTTAATTGAATTCCATCTATATCGGTCAGCTATATTATATGAAATGCACTAAAATGCAAAATCCACTTATATAATTTACAAAAAAAATTGCTAAGACGTAATGAAAATTTATGTAATGAAAGTATTTTTATATTTGCTTTGATTTTAATTTTATTGTGCTTCATTAGCACATAAAAATGTGTAAATATAAATTTGGTGTGTTTCATGTTGGCATGGATATATTCTCAGATTGGTCAATATGAATCTAGATACAATAAAATGGCATGTTTCAAGCATTAATCAGCTATCCATAAATGAACACAAATAGTAACTTACTGGAAAACTAATGATTCAAAGATATCTCAATGATACCTTATTACATTTTGACAATGTCAAAATAACATTTTGACATCTCAAGAGCATGCTAATGATATCTTATGATATCCAATTTTTTACACCTGTCCTTCGAGTTTAATCTGAGACATTGATATCATTTACTACTTGTCAAAATAAAATATATACTAGTCAAAATTATATGCCTAAGCTCTATTTTAGGTTTCCAAGGCCAAGTGACTTAACAATAGCAATTGCATGGAGAACATACCAACATTATCAGATTTTTACCATGTTATTGATGAAAACAATAATGAAGCACCAATGGGAATTACAGTTCAGTGCTGCCCCAAGCTTGCAGTTAATGTTTAACTCTCAGACTACATTAAAACAACAAGATATTTGTTGATTAAATGATTCAACTATGAAGTATAACAACACTGAGAAATAACTTTTATACAGTATTACAGTGCCAAAAAATTGTCAATTATGTTACAGATGCAGCCTTATTAAAAAATTCAAATTCAGTGGCTTGGTAATGTAAGCATTCATCACAAAGAAATATCTTCAATTAATGTATTAATTAATTAATAATTATTTAATTGTCAATTGTATTTAAATCAAAAAATTTTAGCTACTGAATAAAATAAACAAATAATGGTAGCATTCTGCATTTTAGAGCAAAGGCAAAGTAAATTTAAAATTCTAAATCATTAAAAAATTAAATAAATAAAAAAATTTAACAAATTATTTCCTGAAGAACCACATTTGTCCTGAACAAACAGCTAAAGAATAAGATAATAATAAGTAAAAAAAATCATATTAAAAATTAATTTTAAATATAAAAAATTCATACAATTTTTCTTCTGGGAGTATGAAGTAGATGTAGAAGTAGCAGAGAATAAAGGTTTGAGAACATTTTCAGCTGTGGCACGCATGGGACGAAGCATCCTCAAAGAATTCATTCTATTGTCGTTTAACAGGCCAGAAATTGTGAGAAGGAAACCGACGACGAACCACCTGGAAACAAAATCATGCAGCACGTTACACTAAATGTCATGTCATTGGCGAACAAAAAAAATTTCAACGGACGAATAACAAGTTTTTATTTACCTACCGTTCGCAAACTAAATTCCTAACAACAATAAAAAATTGAAATTAGACGGTCTAAGTTTGTTAGATACTGTAAAATAAAAATTTTACCTTGTAACCAAGCCCTGGTCTGACGAACCTGACTACCAGCACGGATGCACGTTCCGCCAGTGATGCATCGAGCATGTTGCGTTGCATGAGTTACATTACTTTCGCTTTTAACCGGTAAGGTGAGGTAATCAATATTTTCAAAATTACTCAAACTGGATGAGTTGTATTTAGTTGGATAATTTCGGTGTTGAATCGTATTTTCCATTACTTTAGGTTAATTTTATTTAATAAACTTATTTAATAACATCGTATTTTTAAATTCTGGCAGACACCGACCGAGTCGGGGTGTGCCATTTTTTTTTCATTCATGTTTTGGACCACAGAAGATATTGCGTGTTTCTAGATATATTCATAATACATCGTACAATAAGAAGCCAGCGTATTTTTTGATTATGAGTACAACCGAACTACATAGTTCACTGGTCTATTACAGGGTTCATTTTCTAAATATTGCTACATCAAAAATTAACATTAACAAACATTAGCAATAATGTAATTCAATGTTAACAACGCAACCAAGATGACATACACGTGAACAATGGCGGATCCAGAGGGGGGGCGGTGGGGGCGATCGCCCCCCCCCACTTTGAACTGAGGTTTGATATTTTATGAAATAAATAACAAAAAGCCAAACACTTCAACTTCTTGATTTTTTTAAAATTGAAAAACATTCTTCAAAACATTGTTCTGTTATATACATGAAATATTTACAAGACAAATGTCATTTTTCTACATTTTTTTTCGGCCAAACCTTGTTATAATGTCTTCAATATCGCGATGAATGTTCATTAAGGCTAATCCCGTTAGTCTTTCCTCATTCATTTTGGAGCGCATCCACGTTTTTAACCGCCTCAGGGTAGAAAATGAACGTTCTGCCGTTGCTACTGAAACAGGCATGGTGCACAATATTGACAACAGGCTGTGAATTGTCGGATAGAGATTGGAATTGCACAAAGCGAGTGGCCGTTTTGGGCTGTGAATTCATCTTTACCCAGTACTGCGTCCAGAGCATTTCTTCATTGCGTACAAATTCAATGGCCGTGTTGTCATCATACGAGGTCAAATTTGTTATTAAACTTTTATATTTCGTAACAGCTTGGTCAATTAAAAACCATGTTTTATTCTGTTCTGCATTACCACTTATTCGGAGGAAAACTGAAGGTATCAAACGACTCAAACCCATTATAGCTATTTGGATTGTTCCAAATTTTGATTTCATGTCTGTTATCATACTATCTAGCATGGGAATAAATATAGCAATCCTGAAATATTCTTCTAATGAGTTACTTTTAATATTTGCACGATTTACTTGTCTTTCTATACATCTTGGCATTTTTAATTCAATATTCAGTTCCTCTGCAACTTTAGAAACTCTCGTAAAGATATCATGAAATATTTGCTCAACATTTTTTCTTCTAGATTGAAGATTATCTATGACTCTATTAGCATGTTGAGCTGCCTCGACCAAATCTAAATTTTCTGTTTGTAAAACTTTGCTTAGTGGCTTAGTTAGAATTAATGGATCGGCAATTGAGTACAAAGCTATTAAAAATTCAGAATCAGTTAAAGCCGATAACAACGTCTTTGCTTTGGATGATGTTTCTCTGTCATGCCAATTAGCAATATTTTCTAAAGAAGCTAGAACATATTGCAGGGACTGTCTAAAACTGATAATCGAATCATGGCGTTCAACCCAACGTGTCTCACATAAAGGCATGACATTTTGTCCCAAATTTTGACTTTCATTTTTAAACATTATTCTTTGCACTAATTTTCTTTTGGCCGATGCGCGAAAAAAGGAAGTCGTTTGCTTAATAGTGCCCATTGCATTTCTTATGGCTTGTACATCGGATGTTTTAGATAAACTCAAGTTCAGTCCATGGTTAGTACAAACACAATGAATACATGATGTAGCTTTTTTTGATATTTCTGCAGCTGCACCACATGACTGAAATGTCATGACAGAACATCCATCTGTTCCACAACCAACAAAATGCTGTGGATCTAAAGTTAGCGCTTTTAGTAAACGTAACACTGAGCCGGCTAACATTTTTCCGGTTAATTTTGGTTCCGATTCTATATCTTTGTATGCATCCTCTAGAGAATCCACAAATGCAACAAAATCTTCTCTAACCTGGCCGTTGTAAACATATCGTAAGCTCAAAGACAATTGCTCAATACCATATATGTCAGTTGTTTCATCAAATAAAACTGAATAAAATTTGGCTGCTTTAACTCTCTGTACAATAGTATCTGTAATAATATCGCCAATTGTGGTTATGATTTCATTTTGAATCGTTTTGCTTATGTATGTCGCATTTGATTTAGATGATTTTAAATGTTCTTCAAGAACATGGTCTCCAGCATCGACCCTAAACTGAAGTAGTTCTCTGAAATTACCCTCATTTCTAACTGGACCGGTACCATATACCCCTTCATTAAGCATGTCATTGTCCAAATTTTCATCATCTTCATCATCATCATTATCAGCATCGCCTGCATCATTAGTACTTATATTAAGTTTTCCGTCATCTCGATGTCCTCGTAGAGGAATATTTTGTTTTCCCAAAAAAATAATAGATTTAATTATGGGCTTCAATCTTTCTCTGTTTTCCTTCATTTGCTGATATCTTGCGGAATAGAGTTGATTAACAACTTCAAATGATGGATTTTGGTATGATTTGACAAAATCATTGCCCCTCTGAACTGACTCTTTGTGATACCTGTATTGTTCATGACAGCT
>NW_008705246.1:214669-224284 GCF_000326865.2 Helobdella robusta | reverse complement strand
GAAAAATTCATATCGTATGGTGATCTAACCTGGTGGATGTGCCCTTTTAGTTCGCTTCACAAAACGATCCATATATATTTAAATTAATCTTCTAAAAAAAACTGAAAATATGATTATGAATTATGATACTTATACAGTACTATTACTAGCGCAACTCAAATTTGAATTTTTAAAATGAAAATCAGACGGAAAAAGCGTTCAAAAAATTTTCAAGTGTATTTTGCCGCGTGGGTGCGTTCATAATTTTCCTTTGATCATTTGTAATAAAAATTATAAATAAATCAAAGTAAACATAAAACATTATATTATTCAATTAATTTACATTCTAAAATTTATAATCAAAAATGGATATATTCAACATTACAAAATATTTATTTAAAAATTTTCGCCCCCCCCCCAGTCAAACTTCCTGGATCCGCCCTTGCACGTGAATCATCGCAATTTTCTTGTTCTAATGAAATTTTGCTTCGCATTTTAATGCTTTTTTCAATACCTTATGTTCCCTACACACTAAAGTCTAATAAGCGTTTATATACTTTTAGTTTCTCTTGCACTGGCTACCTATAAAATATAGAATAATTTTTAAAATTTTCACGTTCATGTATAAGTCTCAATCTAAATTATTTCTTAAGTATTTATCAGATATATTAATAGAACCTAAACGCCCCGGTTTACGATCGTCTTCTCGCTTTTTCTTAACTCGTGTTAAACACTCTTTTGCCAAATCTGCTTTTTCTGGTCCTTTTCTCTGGAACTCTCTACCTACTTCTCTGACTACTTCTCCATCACTTGCGAAGTTCAGAGCGGATCTCAAGACCCATCTGTTTTCAAAATTCATTGAGGAGCGCTGTTGAACATCGCGGAAATAGCGCTTTATAAGCTAATTGATTGATTTATCAATGCATTTGATTCTAATACAACACAACAACCGGTTTTACATTTATTGCTTCTATTTATTCCCTACTTAATAATTTCTCGAACATCAAAATGAAGATAAATTTTACAGTTAGAATATTTTATTGTGGTAAATAACAAAAAAATAAAATGTTGAAAAAAGAGCTAGGAAGGTTCAAACATAATGTATAAAGTTCAGTGGACAAAAAATGAGCATGAAAATGAAAATATAATATGGTCAGATCAGGTGAAGAGAAAGAAGACATCCTTGGGCGAAAACTGCGTATTATGCGTAGAGACAAGACAAAGCAAGAAATGTTAATAGAAAAATACTCGAGCGACAGGTGCTCACATTCTAAAGCGGTTAAAAACTGCTGTTCACTTAGGAAACAAATTTTTTCTTGTTATTCTAAGCATTTAATGTTTTTCTATATCGATCTGTAATTTTACATACGAGTTATTATTTATAATTTCAATGCAAACAGCATTTTAATAGTGGATAATATAAATACAAGAATGTTGGCGGTCTAAAAATGGTCTATTACACCCTCCCTAGGTTCAAAGAAATCAACAACACACAAACATCGTACATGAATGCTACCTGCTAAATGGCGTATCACACACGAATCATGTGATGATAAGTGGGGAACTTTTTGTCATATTAGAACCCGATTATTGCACGATCTGCGAAACAGCACCAGGCGACCACTAGGACATTTCGCCACCCAACATTGTGAACATCGTGGGGATTTTTTGGCATTCCACTCATTGACACCTACGAAGAACCTTATGTTCTCTCGCAAAAACATGAGTGACCCGCAGAAATTAAAATAGAAATAATGTCGCAAGCGCTTTCTAAGTTCAACGTCAAATACTAAAACTCCGGACATGTAGTCCTTCTGTATTGAAGTTTGAAAACTTTAATATTTTACGAAAAAAGAAAAAATAATTCACATTAAATAAAGTTTTTTACAGATCATGATAACTATTCATTAAAATCCCAAAATAAAAATTAAAAAAAAGCGTCAAAATAAAAGTTAGTATGCAAAATAATTTCATATGCAACATAATATATTGTAAAATGTTACCAGCATGTTTAAGGGTAAGAAGTAAATTCAAAATTTTAAAAGAGGCAACAAAACCATCGTTTAGGGTTGCAAATACTTAAAATAATCAACTAAACTTAAAAAGTAATAAAATTCAATCGATTCCGCCCCAATCAGCAGCCTGGGATAGGTATTTTTTAGTGTTTTCATAAGCGACAAACAGTCCACCAGTAGCTGGAAATGTACGTAAAAGAGTTGGGCCCAATCCTCTATACAAAGACCTCCCTCCTGAAATAGTGAAATTATAATATACAAATAACATCTGTAAACAAGCAACCCTATTGTTAATTATTTTAACAACAACAGTCACAACCATTGACTATCTCTGCAACCAAATAGAAGCAAACCAACATGCTTGAATTTAGCGATTTGGAAAATACCTATATTTTCATTTTATGCTTAGAAAAATCATTTTATTAGGCGTTAGCGTAATGGTCATAGATTACAGATTTATTTCAATTAATTTTATGCAAAAATAAATTTCAAAAACATCTTAAATTGTTAGAAACTAAAATATATACGCATTGCAGTATTGTCGTTATGACAAAATAATCCGTAAACATTTGCAAGCATTACATAAACTCAATTCTTCAACCTACAAGCAATGGCAAAAATCAAAGTCTGTTGATAACCATAAAATTTTCCTTGAGAAGAACAACTATGCAAGACGTCAAGTCGCACTGGCTCGGACAGATCAGTGCAGAGAGCACCTCACTAAAAGCAAAGGTGAACAAATGAAATCTCTGTATCGTATAGCAAAAGAAGCAAAGCGTACGAAAAAAGACATAGTTGGTGCCTCATGTATCAAAAAGGACAAAAATGAGATGGTTCTTGAACAAGATGAGATCAAGCTACAGTGGAGAGAATACTTCAATCGTCTGTTAAAAGAAACAAATCCCATCAATGTTAACTTTGACGCTCCACCCATCGAAGGTGGAGTCTAAGTCGACAACTCATTCCAGAATATCTTGTTCGACTTGTGATGGAAATGTATACGAATATTAAGACTCTCGTCAGCACAACGGTTAGAAACACAGATGCATTTGACATCGGCGTTAGAGTTCACTAAGGCTCGATTCTCAGTCCATTGTTATTTATAACTGTGATGGAAGAAATCACAAAACCGATAAGCACTGGTGACATTTGGAATCTAATATATGCTGATGATATCGTTTTAACAGCCACGTCTGAGCAGAATACAGCACAGATGTTTGAAGATTGGAACACCAGACTCGCCGATCATGGATTCAAAGTCAACATCAGCAAATCCAGAGCAATGAACACTGGTGAACCCATCCAATCCACAGCTACTGGACGATGGCCCTGTTCAGTTTGTAAAGCTGGTGTAGGTAACAATTCAATCAAGTGTCAGCAGTGTAACCAGTGGTGTCACAAACGTTGTTCAAAAATAATTGGTACTTTATCTAAAGTGTCCAATTTTGTTTGTCCTGCTTGCATCAATCAACAACAACAAATTCGAAATAGCACTGTTTTTGAAGCCATTAAAATAGAGAAAGTCACATCGTTTCAATATCTAGGGGATGTTCTGGATTGTACTGGAACAGCTGAAGCTGCCGTTCGAGCACGCATACGTGCAGCCTGGAATAAATGGCATCTCCTTGCTTCTATATTGATGCGGCGTGACATCCCACTACCACTACGATCAAGATTTTATAAATCTGTGATACGTCCGGTCTTGTTATACGGTGCAAAAACATGGCCAATGACAACCAAACTGGAACAACTTCAACGAACCGACATGAAAATGCTCCGATGGATGCAACGAATTAGTCTGAAGGACCACATCAAATCTACCGAAATCTTGCGTCGTGCTGGTTTAGATGATATAAAGGACGAATGCCGGCAACACCGTCTGCGGTGGTTTGGTCATGTCAAACGAAGTGGAAACAGTGCCATAACTTCTCTTGCAGATGTTGAAGTACTTGGCACACGTCCCAAAGGCCGTCCAAAGAAGTCCTGGTCGCAAACAATCGAGCAAGACATGAAAGTTCTAAATTTAAATGAAATGGATACAACTGATCGCCTAATTTGGCGCAAAAAATTGATGGCAAAGAAAACAACGTCCTATCTCGGGGGAACTGGGTCCCTTGACGCTAACCGAAGATTGATTGATTGAATTCTTCAACCTAAGCTGGTCCTTACTATTTCGCTTAAGTAATTTACTACTACAATTATTATTATTATCATTATTATATTATTAGATTTCATATACAAATGAGGCAACAACCAGGTGGTGATTTTCTTAATCAGCCAACAGCTTCTAAATTTTGTGAAGAATGTTTTGCTTTATCTTTTCCCATGGGATGGTTTGGTGTTTCCCACTTCTTCCGGTTTCACTTTAAAAGACTGTATTCTTGGCGTTTGAACGAGTCGTTAAACAAGTCGAAAAAATATTATTTTTGCATCTTTATATAAGATCAGACATAGGCATATTTCACACTTTCATAATATTATCACCTAGAAAAGTCTCATACACTCTTCAATAATTAAGAGGTGGCAGCAAAACGAACAACGTATATGAATGCGTGCTAAACGATGTATCACCCACAAAGCATGTGATAGACGGGGATCCTTTGGCCCTATTCGAACCCGGTCATTGCACGGATTGCCAAACAGGACCAAGACCCTTTAACCACTGGGTCATCACGCCGCCCCTCACTGAGGATAAATGACCTACATTGATTGAAACACGTGATCTCAATAGCGAAATAATTCATTAGACAAACTTAAAATGCTTGCAGGGCTGCTTGATAGCTCGGACAGCAATTACACCATATCTCGCACTGCAGTATGATGGCAAAATATATTTCAATTAAACTTAAAAGGAAACATCTTTGGAAAGCTTGCTGGCATTTATTAATTCTAGGAATAAAACGCTACACAACATTAATTTTTTAAAGATAATATAATGAGGAGTGAATAGTTATGGAAGAGTAGTTTTATTGGAATGGCTGAGTGGCGTGCTTGCATGTTGGTTTCAGACTCGTCGTGTGGACTGTTTGTCATTCATGTTTAAAGTTATTCAGTTTTAGTGATTGATCACTGTTTGCGGTGGTTGGAACTGTCTGACCTGATAGTGAACTGTTTAGCTTTACATTCCGCACATGTTATGTCTACCTCTAAGAAATATTTTAAAAGAAAATAAAAATAATAGTATAGCATCCAAACTCTACGGCAGTTATTATGTTAGCAAAGCCACAATACCCAACAACACATTCCACGCTGGAGAACTAGAAATATTGTCGGTGAACTACCTACAAAATTAATTAACATTTACAAATGTTATTAAAGATCAAATAAAAACCTTCTTTCCTAATGATTTCTTTTACTGCAGATACAAAGGACTGTGAATTATCTGTACTTAAACCAATCTGAACGCGAGATTTTATCACATCACTGGGGAAGATTGCTGTCCACAAACAAATTCCACCCACTCCTCCACAAACTATTGTCTTCCAAAGGCCTAAAAAATGTAAATACAGTCAATTGAATTTTTTTATTTACATTCTAATAATAAATTAATTATAACGAGGGAATAATAGCATTTGTTTATTGCTTTTGTTAAATCTGGGCGCGAAAGTTGTTTTATCATTATTACCATCGAATCTTTCTTAATTATTTTTCCTGGCCACCAACAACACTCACATATCACTTATGAATACGCGTGAATTCATGCATCACACACAAGGCATGCGAGAATCGTTTTGAATTCGAATGCAGTCACAGTAACAGCAGGACCAGACCTTTAACCGTTGCACCATCTCGCCGCCTAATGCAAACGCATCAAATATTTATTTTTTTGTCTAAACCTCGTTGCAGAAAAACTTTTGAATGATAATCCTTTCCCACAAAACTTGGTACATTTTATTATATAATTTCTGTAGACTCAGTGATATTCAACTTAAGCCAAAGTAAAGTAAAATGATTTAATTTATTTAAGCAAAAATGAAAGTATTAAAAACAAACAATTTGGTAAGTAAAGTGAATTAAAAAGAACCTTGTAAAAATAAAAGAATAGAAAAAAACTTAATCACATTAAATAACTTTAATCTTTAAAAAATTTTGTGATTGGCCAAACGAGTTTGTTCGAAGCTGAACATGCCAACCAAGAACAATTGCTCTATTTTTAATAAAATTTAACTTTGGGTTTTTTTGCAACTGCTGTATTTGCTTTTATAGTTTTCGCTGTGCATTTTAATAAAGAATTTACAAAGATATAAAATAAGGCATAAAATTTTCACATTGAAAGTTTAATTAAAAATAAAATGAAAGTAAAAGTCAAAAAAATTGTCCTGAAAGTTTAAGTCAAAACGAGTAAATTCATCGCAAACATAAGTAAAGTAAAAAGAATTTTCTTGGTAAGTCCCATCATGCTTATGGCCTTGACATTACAACATCCAGAGAACGACACACTAGATATTTGAGAATCAAAAATCCCAGTAAATAAAAACGGCAAGCAGTTAATAAATAAAAAGTTGATGAGCAAGGTTCACCGTGGTTAACTCATCTCTTTTCAACAAGTTTATTCATGTGAAAGTAAAAAAAAGTATTACAAATCAACATGAAATGGACACAAAAAAAGAGTGCAACTCTTAATTAATGCACGCACCCCACCATGTTCTTAAGAAATTAAGCAATAATACATATAATAAATATGTATATAACTTATATAGAGATGTTCTTAATAAACAAATGTGGTTTTATGTATTATACGTTTTATTGCTTCATTTCTGATTGATAGTTTGGGTACATGCATTAATTAAAAGTAGCACCCCTTATTCATATCCATTTCATGTTGATTTGTAACACCTTTTTTTACTTTCAAAAGAATAAACCTGTTAAATTGTTATTCCTGTTTATTATTTTTATTATTTACATGAATTAAAAATTTGCATAGTGATCAATAGCAAGGCGTGGCAAAGATTATTATCTATATATTACTATTTGGTTCAAGATAACTTTTAAATAGATGTTTACTGAAGTAATATTTTGTAAAAAAAATTGTAAAATTTTTATAAAAACTGTATAACTAAAGTGCTACGAAGCCATACCTAAATCGTCTTTGCTCTGTCCCTCAGGTGTTAATAGAATCTTGCAAGTTTCATAACCTCCAAAAAAGAAAAAGTAGCCTGGCATTTCCCTAATGAAAGTAGGCACAAGTCCCTTGAACAATCCTTTGACACCTTCCTCACGTAAAACTTGCTTAGTTAACATCCAAGGACCTCTGAGTAATTAAAATACTATAGCACATTTTATTCCAGCTTAAAAAATGAACAATTTTAAAATTACATATTTTTATGTTGCAAAGCTAATTCAGGAGATTCATGTTTGATTGTTGAGCACATTTCTCTCATAGCTTGTAGTTTGCATTTAATCAATTCTGTTGGACAAAGAACCAGAGATGAAAAAAACGCGGCTAAGCTCCCCGACGTGGCATTTTCAATGACATTTAAATCTGATATTTTTTTTTTGTCTACCATGTTAGCAACCTTGATCAAAATTGCATTAAAAATTTTTTCATTTTTGTTTGGAAAAAACAAATTCACGTTTTTAAAGTCTAAGTAAAAAATTACCATTTTTTGACAAAGACCATATCCTAAAAATAAAACAGAATTTTCAGCAACTTGTGCAGCCAGACTAGGAAGCGTCCCAGCATACAAGCCTCTATAGATTCCTTCTTTTTTAAATGTTGTTAAAAAACAATTGAATGCATTATTGTACAATGCTGGAAATGTCTGCATTTTTACTTTAACTGTATCAAGAGGCTGGCCTATGTACACTGATGCAGTGCCACCTAGAAATAAAGTTATAAATTATATTGCATATCAATCAAATGTAAATAAAAATTATAAAGACCAACAGTCTAAAGTAAACAATTTTTGGAAAAATAATAACAATAAAAGAAAGAAGCTTTTATTTAAACGTTATCTAATTCTTTGGATTGTAGTTTTGTACTCTATTTAATGTATTTACTGTATTTACTATTTATGAGGCGATAAATTAAGTATTGTTTGCGAGAAATGTTTATCATAGAAATTTCATCAATGAATTTATACCAAACAGACAACTTTTTGTTTATTAAATCATATATTGTAGTGATAGAGACAACTTTTGTTTTGAATAAAAGAATATTAAGTTATTTTCAAAAATCGTTTGAGTCTCAACTTGAAACCAAAACTGATTATATTTTATTAAAGAAAATTGTAAACCTAAAAGAAAAATTAGTTTGGACACACTGTCAAAATCAAAAAAAGAATCAACAATAAAATAATAAGGTAACGTACTAAACAAACTAAAAGTATACAGTCTAAAATATCAATCTAAAATCTAATTTAGCCTCTAAAATAAAACGAAATAAACAATATAACAAGCTATCAATCAATAAATTATTAAATCAACTAATAATAAAAAAAATCAGGTAATCAACAAAGCACCAAATAAATGAAACAATATATTAACAAATAACAGAAAAAATTTAATAAGCACAGGTGTACGAACCATAAGCCCATATCCCTAAAAATTAGTTAATTAAATGAAAGCATAAATTGTTCAAGTAATAATAAAAGTAATACACAAACACACACTCGCATGTCTCAAACATATCCACACTCATACGTGCCAACTCAAATATCAATCAAACTAGATAATTTGCACGCCATGTTAAACAGAACTTTAAATTGATTTATGGATTTAGCACCCACAATTTCCTGTGTTAAAGAATTCCATATGGCTATAGTTCTGTTAACAAATGCATATTTACTCATGTTTGTCCTAACTTATTTCGTTCTAACTTTCTATCGTGTCCTCTAGTTGTTGAATCTGTACATAATTTTAGATCCGGATATAAAATACTGTTATAACCGTGCTACCGAACGCACTAGATTCTAGCGTATTCTAGAATGTTCTAGTGACTGGAACGTTCTAGAGTATGCTGGAATCGGACCATCGGGAAGAATCTAGAAACGACGCTTGCGAAGAGTATATAAGCGCACGTCGCAAGATATTTGTGATTGGTGATATTCGTGATTGGGATATTCGTGATTAGTGATATTCGTGATTAGTGATATTCGTGATTAGTGAAATTCGTGATTTTGTGAATAGCGATTCGGTGAATTATTTAAAGCGATATTTGAATTGTTTGTTGACGTTGTCATAGCGATAGATTTTGAAAGATTTAAAAGTTAATTGTTGCGTTAGTGCGAATTTACTGGAAATAAACGATTAGTTGATTTCTTCTGTAAATAAAGTTTAATAACTAATAATAGTTGATTTCTTCTGTAAATAAAGTTTAATAACTAATAATAGTTGATTTCTTCTGTAAATAAAGTTTAATAACTGTTTGGAGTATTTTATTCAATCGAAGATTTGAACCCGTCGCATCGTAAATCGGTTACGACAGCGAGTATTATAACATTGGTGTCAGAAGTGGGATCTTCGACCAGCGAATTACTACTCGTAGAAAAAGAACACGATGTCAAAACTGTGTGGGTTGAACGTAGTTCAACTACGAGAAGAACTACAGAAACGAAGCCTTGTCACAAGTGGCAACAAAGAAGTACTAGTTGCACGTCTGAGAGAAGCTCTCATTGACGAA
>NW_008705246.1:199243-214619 GCF_000326865.2 Helobdella robusta | reverse complement strand
GCGTTAGTGCGAATTTACTGGAAATAAACGATTAGTTGATTTCTTCTGTAAATAAAGTTTAATAACTAATAATAGTTGATTTCTTCTGTAAATAAAGTTTAATAACTAATAATAGTTGATTTCTTCTGTAAATAAAGTTTAATAACTGTTTGGAGTATTTTATTCAATCGAAGATTTGAACCCGTCGCATCGTAAATCGGTTACGACAGCGAGTATTATAACAATACTATTTAAGTTATACATAACTTACATAACATATCTGTACATAATTTTAGATCTGGATATAAATTACTATTCAAGTTACCATTCAAAATATTATACAAAGTAATCAAATCTCCTCTGTTTCTAAGAAACTTAAGTGTGGATAAATTTAAAAACCTCAGCCTTTCATTGTATTTCATACCACGACATTCACACAACAATTTAGTTACTCTTTTCTGAACTCCCTCAATTTTCCCAATCAAACCAATTTGTCACGGTGACCATATAACAGAAGCATAATCTAATTTAGATCTGATTATAGATATATATAAAGTCAAAAATGAAAATTTATCCAAACCAAAAAAATGAGATTGAATTAAACCTATTATTTGATAACATTTATTCGCAATACTATCTACATGCTCACCAAATCTCATTTTATCATTATATGTAATACAGAGATCCTTAATGGATTTAGCAAGAAACACTTTCCTATTTTATAACATCCAAGAAAAGAATCATTATTTCTACCTAACTAAAGACACTCAAAGACATCCACACTCATTATTGTAAATAAGCCTCATATGTTTTGTAAATGCTCTTTGTATTTACACATTCAGTTTTTTATAAATTATTTGAAAAATGAAGAAATAATGAAATTGTAAAATCTTATTACATTAAAAAAATTATTAAAAAAGAAGTATAAATATAATATAATATAAACCTATAACCAAATTCAAAAAATTTAACTGAAAAATTGTGATTTATAAATTTTAATTGATCTTTTAAATAAATTATAAAAAATAAAAAATATAGTGGCAATTAAATAATACTAATTTTATTATAACAAATCACAATAAACAAGTAAATCTATTAAAAATTAAATTAAATAAATGTGCAACACAATTAATCAGCTGATTGTACATGGACAGCGAGCCCGCCTATTAGTTTAACAACCCGATTCGTTGATGAACTGAAAATTCGTTGCCGAACGTCTGTTGCGAACATCATCTCCGTCTCTAAAGTAACCTTCGTATAAAAAAGTACTAACTACTAACCAGCTACGCCACCCAAAAAGTCAATACAGGCATCAACCGCTTGCCGCTTAGACGACTTGTTGGCGAATTCATCATTTTTATTATGCATTTCATCCACTTCATAAACAAACGTGAACGTAAGATGTCATCTAAATTTTTAAAAGTTATGACAGAGCTAAAGGTGGTTGCTTCTTTGCTCTCTGTGTTTTATTTTCATACGGACGCAACACAGGCACGTTCGATTTAATGTTTTCGTTTTGTGAACCAAAGGGCGGTGTAATAAACATGGATTCTGAGAGATGAATTGAATATATACGTGCCATGTTTGCACATATGCTAATGACCCTTTAGCGCAATCAATCAATCAATTAGTTTATAAAGCGCTGTTGAACATCGTGGAAATAAACAAATTTAATAATAAATTTAGCAAACAGGTGGGTTTTGAGAAGTAGTCAGAGCAAAGAAGGAGGTAGAGAGTTCCAGAGAAAAGGGCCAGAAAGATGAACGCAAGACAGCCACGTTCGATTTAAATGTTTTGGTCTCGTAAGATGTGAGAACAAGAAAATGACCGTAAACCGGGGCATTCAGGTTCCATTAATATATCAGATAAGTACTTAGGAAATAATTTAGATTGAGACTTATACATAAATGTGCAAATTTCAAAAATTATTTTATAGGTTGCCAGTGCAAGAAAACAATATATGAAGATATATGAGAAAAGAAATAGGCACAAGCAACTAGACAAGCAGCAGAGTTAAAAGCATTGCTTAAACGGTAGAGTAATCAGGATCAGGAAGACCATAGTAGAGCGAGTTACAAAAATCAATCCTAGATAAAACTAAAAAAGTAACAAGAAGGAGAAAAGTAGGATCGTCAAGAAAAGGCAAAAGTCTTTTATTCTACTTAGATGTAAGAACTTCTAGCAACACTATTAATCTGAAAAGAAAGAGACATGCTAAAATCAAAGAGAAAGTCTAAAGTACGAAACTTGTGAGAAACATCAAGAGTTTTAGAATCAAGTTAGATAGTAGAAGGAACAGTAATAGAGTGTTTAAATTTATTAAAACAATATAATTCAAATTTAGAATGATTAAGTTTAAAGACACATAGGGTCAGACCAAGCGATAATTGAAGAAAGACATAGAGATAGATTATGAAGAACACTATTGAGATTAGATGGAAGAAAAGAAGTATAAATATAATAATCATCAGCATATAGTTGACTAGTGAAAGAAAAATTATTAATAATACGAGGTAGTTTAGAAGTATAGAGTATAAATAGAAGAGGGCCAAGGATAAAACCCTGATGTACACCAAAAGTAAGTGTAGAGAAGTTAGAAGTAGATTTATTAAGAAAAACAGAATAAAAACAATTACAGAGATAAAAAAAACCAAGATAGACAAGAATCAGTGATATTAAAAGAATGGTCAGCCTCAAAAGAATAGTATGATCAACCGTATCAAAAGCAGAAGAAAAGACAGGAGCAAGAAGAAAAGTAATATTACTATTATCGCTACAAAGAAGGATATCATTATGTATTTTGAGTAAAGAAGTTTCAGTACTGTGAGCAGGTCTGATACCAGATTGAGATACAGGTAGCAAGAAGTTAGGAATCACTCACATATATAGTATAAATTATATGAATAAATAATTAAATAAATAATATAACTGTATATGCGCTATAAAAACAACATAACATGGTAGTTTGCATATTTCGCTAAGTGGTAATTAGCACATGTGCTTCTAAGGGGTTATGAGCTTATTTTATGCTAAGAAGTAATTTGCATATGTGCTGATCAGAGGTCATTAGCATATTACGTATATGTATATGTATATGTATAAGCAATTGAAATCATCGCTGATAAAACGCCTCTCGCTCATATATATTATATATATCCATGCTCCCGCCCTTTGGATAAAATTACGTAGAATTGGAATCGACTCAATTTATCGGTAATTGCACCATCACAAATGTTGTGTTGTGCATTGCAATCGAATTAACTTTTTCCATAACTTTTTTCTACCAAACGCAATCATAGCTAGAGATCGCTCCTGTAGAAAATTTATATACGTCTTTCGTGTTTTGAGTTACAATAAGTTTCCAGTCGAGGTTTTAATTGGCAAGCATGTCTTCTGAATTTACAAGTATTTCAATATTTTTTTCATTGATTAATTGTTAAATAAAATAATATAATTTAATTATAAATAAAATAAATAAAAAATATTAATTACTATTAAATTTATTTAATCTTGACTTAAATGTTAATGTTTAATGCTTTAATAATCATTTTATAAAGCATTGAATTGAATATTGATTAACAAAAATTGATTTTTTTTCTAATTTCTATTTCTAGTTTCTAACAATTATTTTTTAATTTAACTTATATGGCATGCAAATCTTTGCTTATCTTTTGCTGTGTCAAATAGACAATAGTTAATAAATGCTACTAGTTTTTCATTTGTAATTTGTGCCATTAGTAGACCATTATAACAACTGCGATATCACAATTGAATTTATATAATTGCTATTTGTGTATAATGTACATAAAATAAATAGCAATTTTAGTTATATAACGAGCACACGTTATGGTAAATAAGTTTTACATTAAATTAAACACATGTTTCAAAAGCTTACTCTCCTTATTATAACAGCATGAATTTGTGAAGTTTTTTTTATTATTTTTAAACTAAATTAAATGGAAACATATTTGCATAAGATAAGAGATTCAAAAGAGGCCAAGCGGATGTTTGGTCGACCCGTGAGAAGTTGTCGCTTGCAAGTGCTGTCATGAGGAGTGGTGACCAGAACTGGTTTGTTCCACACTTCAACTTTTTCAAATATGTTGTGATGAAATATGATTTTTTAAACTCTTTATTTATTCTTTAAAAAACAAACTAATAGATGCAGAACCCATTGCAACATACATATAAATAATAAATTGAATTATTGAATTAAAAGGAATTTAGTTTATTACTAAATAAATAAATATTTACATTGGAAAAATATCTAACAAGTGACAGATGTTTATTGATTATTAATACATTTCAAGTGTCTTATAATGAAAGATTTATCCTGATATGTTCATTGAGTAGTGACTTGATAGTTATGCTTGTGTTGACGAAGATTGTGTTGTAGTTTTAATTGGTGGTAGTAGAGGATGGACGACGTGGTTGTTGTTATTTTCTATTTCCTTGAACAGTCTTGAATTGAGTGTGTTGAATATCTGAGTGACGGTAGGATATGATGCAGGTAGATGGTTGAAGCGAATTAGTTTTTCGATGAGAGATTGTAGTTGCTTAAGCTGTTGTTGTGTAGCAAAACCAGACCAGGAGGGAGCTGCATATTTGATGTGTGAGATGATAAGTGATTCAGTGCTGTTGAATAATTTGATGCCTCTGAGACCATGTGAGCGGAGTGTTTTGAGTGCGTGAAATGTTTGAAAACCTTTTGTGACTGATATGATGTGCTATATTAAGTGTGGAGGTGAATGGGATGCCTAATATTTTTAATTGATTTGTTCAAGTGATAGATGGGTGTTTTGGAGGTAATGTTATTTTCTTACAGCTATTGTGAATGATGTGTTTGAATGATTTATTGAGACTAAGTGATGGATTGCATTTCTTTGACCATGTAGTTAATGAGTTGAGTTCTGATTGGAAGGTGTTTGTGTTAGATGATATTATAGAATGTCTTGCTCGTTTCATGTCGAGCAAGACATGAAAGCTCTAAATTTAAATGAAATGGATACAACTGATCGTCTAATTTGGCGCAAAAAGTTGATGGCAAAGAAACAACGTCCTACCTCGGGAAACCGGGTCTCTGGACGCAAAACAAAAATTGATTGATTGATAGAAGTAAGAGAGATAATGGCGGATATAGATGGGCCTCTAGGGCGAAACGTGAACTGATCCTGTTACAGTGGTTTGATGGACGGATGATTGAAATATGGACGGATAAATGACCTAATTATGAATTTTTCTGAAAGACATGAAACAATGAGGGTGATTGAAATTAGGCAATGATTTGTCTGACGTGTACCAGATGAGCTGGCTTTCGTTAGCATGTGCAGGTCTGAGTGATGGGGGGAGTTAGCTGTTGATGAATAGTTGTAGTTGCTTTTGTTCGTGGGGTTTAGTAAGACTGGTCGGTTAACGTAGATTCAAAGTGGGTGTTGAGCATGTTGGCATTCAATGTATTGGAAAGTTGGAACATTGGATGATTTCCCAGAACCTCTGATGCTTTTGACCAGGTTCCACTTTCACGTCGGTAATTAAAGCAGCCGTGCTGATGATGTCTTCAAATTTTATGCACTTATTTTTTGATGAAGGGAATATTTAATGTGTGGCTGATGAATGGAATATCTGATGATTTTTTTGTGATGTCTGATGATGGATGACAAACGTTGAAGGTTGAGTAGGGGATGTAGTAAAATAGGTTGAAGTATTTTAATGATTTGTCGAAGGAGTATTTTGATTTGAATAATTTTCTTACATGATTTTTGGGACCTATTTTGCGGATTTGGTTTTGATTGTTTTGAGGTGTTGTTGATTTTAATTTTTATTTTTGCTTGAAGTTAAAATTTTTGTATATTATTTGAAAGTTGATTGACACTTTTTTGGGTTAATCTTGAAATGACCTTTCTTGAAATGACCTTTTTTCGTTCCAGGGTGTCTGTGAGTCGAAGCATTCGACCTTTCTTGGAGCCTGGCAGATGCAGCGATTGGTTCTCTCAGATAGTCAGTTTTAATGTTTTTGTTTAATTTTTTTTGGATAAATTTCATTATTGAATAGTATAAAGTTAAACCTTAGACGGATAATACCCAATTTGAAAACTGCTATTAATTAAGTTCACTTTTAAATTAGCGGGATCATATAAATTCTTTTAAGAATAATTGTAATAATTAATATGTATGGGATATAAATTTTTTTCTTGGCTGGATATATTTTTCACTTTTTTGTTTCTCCTACCCAGATTTATTTGTTTTAATTCAAAATAATTTGCATCTAGATAGAGATTCTGCAAAAGCGTCATCATTTTTACTGCATTTGTATTTGTCAATCTTCGTCATTTTACCAATGCTGCTTGATCTGTTTGTAGTATTTCTAATGGTAATTTAATAGTGACCAACAACTTCATTATCACGATCTTGCTCTATCTTTGACTAAAGTTTTTTTTACAAATTCTGATTTTCCTTTCGTCATTCTCCGTTTTTCTTATTTTCAAATCTGTGGTTAAAAATTGAATTGCTGGATATATTTCAATTTAAAAAACAACGGCAATAATATTTCAAACAATTCATGGTGATATCTGGATTGATATCATCACTTGGTGATATCTGGATTAATATCATTATTATCATGATGTTATGCTGGTTGTTATAAAATTATTTTCAATGAAGATGTAAAGATGAAGTGACGGATCTCACAGTCCGCCTCACTTAATTCTTATCAAAAGTTTTACATCAATCAACAAGTGGCATCTTTCCATAATAATTTTTTTACTTTACTTTTGAACAATATACTGGTGGTTTTCATTGTTAACCGAATACATAATGTTATTAATCGCCTTCAGAATTGTGCCAGGCAGTATGAAGAACTGTTGGATAAAGTTGAAACACCAAAGTATTTTCTCTCAAATGATGTGTTTTGTTTTATTAGATTTTTAATTATATTATTTTATTATTAGATTTTTTATTAGATTTTTAGAATGTTAAAAATTTTTTATAATGAAAGGTGTTAATTTTCGATCAAGTAAATCAATTCTGTTTTTTTTTGTGATATTTTTTTATCTTTCTGATCGATTTGATGGCTTAGCAGCCTGCAACTTGACCTTCTCTTTTCATACAAATTTATGAAAAAATTATTTATAATATTATTTATGGTAATTCCATGCTTTTTTAAATAAAAAATTTTTATATTTGCAGCTAAATTTTGAAGTTTAAATCGGCAGTCGGATTATATTACCTGTAAATTTTTTGTTTCCAGGAGGAAGAGAGGCGAGAAAGATGTGGAGAGGCCTGGAGACGTCATCGTGAAGAAGTTGACAGCAGAGAGGATCGAAGAGCTGAAGGTCCTCATTCAGCAGCAGGCCGAAAAATACAGGTGCAGCATGCATCAAACGTTATTTATCTATTGAATTACTGTTGAATGTTATTGCCATTCATTCATTTACTCACCTGATGATTCTGTTATGCACAGGACTCTGAAGAACGAGTTGGAAAAAATTAAATCTGGCCAACTGCAGGATCAAATAAAGGAAATATGGTCTAAATTATCTCAGTTAGTTTTCCATTCTCAATCTTTCATTCTTCCTTAAGGCAATATGCTTTTGATATGGCCAGAAGCTGTCCTTTAAGTACTTTAATACTAGTAATTTTTTTAGTATTATAAACAAGTTCTTTCGAAGAAACTTCATTAAAAGTTACATAAGAGTGATTGTATGAGGTTCTTTTTTCATAAATACCATTCAAATATCAGTGACGACGGTATAGTCACTTGTTTGATATATGTTCATCAGCCAACATGTCATGTATTAAATGGATGGAGTTTTGTTTGCAGTTGTGTATTGTTTGCCAACGCAGCTGCTTAAACAGTTGGTGTCTGAACCAACTTTATTGTGGACAATTATTCAAATTAATTTCTTTGCCATTATTTATCTGTTTATTTATTTTTTTAGTTCATTATTTATTTGTCAATTTTTGTTCACCGAAATTTACTTGAAATGACTGTTCAGTAACGTTTGGTTGTTTTAAAATGTATTTTTGAAGTATTATAAAATGTGTTATCATTATTCCTTATTTGTTCATTCATTATTTTACTTGGTTCATAAAAATGTTTTTTTTTAGAGAAAAAACCAACAAGCAATTACCTGTAGAAGAAGACTCAGGTTTTTTGTTAAACATCCAATTACATTTTATTCTTCAAATATTTTCATGAAAAGTTAATATAAAACATACTTATAATCTTTTCCTATGACATTCTATGATGTTTTTTTAAACATCAGCGTTTAATTATGATCGTTCAGTAAACTTTGTATTTTGTATCGTTGTATAATGAGATAGTAAAAATGACTAAAAATTTGTTTATTTATTTGTTATTGGTGGTTTGGTTGATTGATTTATTTATTTTAAGTTTATGCTTTTATTTGTTTGTTTGTTTGTTAATATATTCATTCAAATTATTTGTTCCTTCGTTTTCAGTCAGTCAAGTTTTATGACGTTGTTGAATTGTACAAGTTGTAATCATTGTATTTTTCAAATTCTCTTTCACTCCATACTTTTCTTACTTGAGAATTACTTTCTTTACTTTTCATTATCATACCACTTCTTCTTACATTGCCTTAGTTCCAGCCTACAATGATTTGTGTAAAATTTTTGCTGCTTTGAAATTTGGTCTCCAAGAAACTATTTGACAATTTTAAGTTATATTTGGCAGTTACTTATCAGTTCAGTTCATAAACTGATTACCAATCATTTCTCTTACATTGTCACTTTGGATGTAAAAATTATCAACTCCATTATATTCATTTTTAATTTGTTGATTATTTATAAAAAAAAGTCGTGTCACCAGAAAACAAGGAAGAAAATCCAGAAGTGTCAATATTAAATAAAACGGTTGAGTAACATTTTTATTTATACATTTTTAAATTATATGCTATACTCTTGAATTCCATGATGTATGTTCAAAAGCCATCGTATCACCATACCGTAACCATACGTTTTATTGGTGGGTTTTAGTTTTTATAAAGTGTTTTAGGGGCTCATATTAGTCCACCAAATGACCAGAACGCTTTATGTTGTACAAAATCCTCTTTTCACCGCACGTAACATTGCGGTCAAAAACGGGTCGTTCTTGTCCTGCGAAATCAGTAAAAAAGTAACTTTGAAACATGAAAATTTGTGCTGCTTTTTCACTTTCCCTATTTAATTCAATGCCTCTCTAACTGCGTGCCGACTAACATTAAGTTTTTCCACCATACCTTGAACTGTCTGAGATGAGTTGGCTTCGACAAGGGCTGTTATTTCTTTATCCTGGTTTACTGTGTTTCGACAAATTCGCGGTGCGTCTTTAAAATCATAATCTCCAAAACGAAATTTTTGGATACATCGTCAAAACAAGTTTTTTCAACTTTACTAGCGCTAAACAGCGTTAATTTTTCGAGCCGTTTTCGCACTGCTTAAGCTCATAACCAATTGATCCTCTGACATGTTGGCAGTCAACTGCAAAAAAGTATAAAAAAGCACCTTATAGAGCAGAAAATTTGTTATAAAGCAATATATTAAAAAAATTGTTATTATGATGCAAGACTTTTGTGCCAAGCCAACCTAATATTTGTAAACTTGTTAAATTTTAGACGAAGGCTCAGCTTACTTACCTCAAACTGATTGGATAATAATGCAGTGAATTGTTAGTGCATTGTTAACAATTTTTGACGCCGTAGCTGACAATACCGCTTAAGAATTTATTCAGCTTTAATGTCTTCCTGACATCTATTGTTGTATTTTCTGGCTGAATTTTATTATTTGAATTGTTTGTTGGTTAGTTGGTTCTGCAATTTCTTCCCCAAATTAAATTTCTGTTAGCAGTTGAAGGGGAACTTGATCCATCCAGTATCCTAGCAATGACCCTTTTCCAATTTCACTAACGGAGATGTAATACACTAATAATAAAATTGTTGCAAATAGTGTTTTCTAGTCAGCCAATCAATAAAATTTATAGAAAAGTTTTTAAAGTTAATTAAAAAATTTTTTTTCATAAGCACACGTCTATTCATAAGCGAGTTGACTTGCTGATATTTGATTTTACTTTGTATTGTATTTTCCGGAGTGGTCGCTTGTTTGAATAAGTAAGATTTGAATGAAGTACTAGCATCGAGGTCACCATTCCCTCTTTGAACCATTCTACAGTACCTGTTAAGTGCGTGTTGTGTGAAAACTTATTTCCAATCTACATTTTACAAATTTTTTTTCACTTCAACATACTTTCACTTTTTAACTTTGTATTAAACATTCAGGATGCCATGGAAGAGGATTTCGATGCAGAAGATGAACGAGATATCAGTTAGTTTTTTATTACTTCCCTACTTCACAGATATTTGTATTTTCACACTTCACACTATTTGTATTTTCTCTGTAAATCTTGAATATTATACATTAGTGCGATGGCATTGATTTTTTTTACATTTTTTTACATTTTCAATCTATTTCTAATCTGCAGGTAAAGCTGATTTTGAAGAAAATAATGATTCCAATTTGACCTCCGATGAAAAAATTCTTGGCAAAAATGAAATTGTAGATGAATCTTATCTGAATATTACTGATAACCACTTTGTGACAATTGAGAACAACGACAGCGAAGACATATTGATATCAACTGAGGAGATTATTGAAGATGTCGAAGTCGATGTACATGTCTGCAAAAATGAAGTCACAGATAATCTAGGTAGTCAGAACAATAATGATAATCCCCCCAATGATGTTGAAGATGGTGGTGATGATATAAAAGCTGCTGAAAAGATTAATGAAAACGACAAAACCGATGATGACAACGATAACATGAAATGTAACGCTACCACTGATTACACTCAGGATAATTGCACAGATACCAAAAATGTTATCAGCAGTGATGTTGATATGAAGGATGATGTCGACATTAATAACCTAAAAACAACAAATTCGAATGAAATCGAGAAAGAGATTGTAGAATGTAACGATTTCAGCAATGAGATTGAAGTAGCTGAAAGGAGTCTCATGGAAGCTGTAGAGAACGTGAGCAGTGCCGACGACGAGAATTCAGTTAAATACGGCAAACAATCATATTCCGATGAAATCGACACGAAAACCAACGCCGATGACGACAAATCTGAAAACAATAATTTAAAATGTTCTGTCTCAAATATTAAGGAAGTAAGATCTATCTATCTTCATTTTTTTAATTTTCAACAAACGCTAATTTTATATTACTTGGATGGATATAATTATTATTTATTACCAAAATAATAATATACCATATACCGGAAATATGTTTATTTGTTTTAACTTTACTTTTTGATTTAGAAGTTGTGCGCAGAAAATCATTAAAGTGTTTTTCTGATTTTTGATTTTGTGAGCGGGGATGGCTGAGGAGAACAAAAGATGCAGAAGATGAGTGATGCAGAAGTTGGCTGATGCAGAAGTTGAGTGATGCAGAAGTTGACCGATGCAGAAGTTGAGTGATGCAGAAGTTGACCGATGCAGAAGTGGAGTGATGCAGAAGTTGAGTGTTGCAGAAGTTGAGTGATGCAGAAGTTGAGAGTTAGGACAAAACATTTTTTCAAAAATTACTTTTTAACAACAACAACACACGTTTAGACGACATTTTCCCCGAGATCGGGGTTGCCGTTTGGCTACCTATGATGAGACCGAAATACCCTTCGACGCCATTCACATCTGTCACTCGCCTCAGTATCACGCAACCCCGCTTTCACTCTGTCCTTCTCCACCTGCTATCTCCATCCCAATCGCGGACGACCCCTTCCTATCACTCCTTCAACCTCGAACTCCATCGCTCGCCTAATCCCGACCCTTTCATCCAGTTCTCAACACCGCAATCTCGATCTCCTTATCAATGTCACAATGTCCTCATTCAGTCCCATCATTGACATTAGCTCTGTACTACTCCTCCTATCCTTCACTTTAACCCCACACATCATCCTCACCATAGCTCTTTCAGCCCTCTGCAGTACACTTTCCTCCTCAACACCCAAGTTTCACCACCATATACCATCGCTGCTCTCACACATGCTTATACCCTCCCTTTCCTCTTCCCTGACCATTTCTTTCTCACAATACCTTACCAAAATCCCTAAATTTCATCAATCCTACACAAACTCTAGCCGTAACAGCGCTCAAACATCCTCCATCCGCGTTCAGCTTAACCCCTAAATAAACAAAGCTTTCCACTCTTTCAATACCACCATTCAACCCCGTCTTTGCGTCCGTCCTATTAATCACACCATGAACACATTTCTTACATTTGAAAGTGCCTTCCACCTTTTTCACTTGGCTGGAATTTTTTTAAAAGAGTCATTATTTACCGCAACTCTACTTTTTGTTTACTAATTTTTTAAATGTCAAATTTCTTTGAACTGTGAGTAACTTTCGAGTCACTTTTAACTTCTTAAAAATAATAAATTTAGTATGCACAAGAAAGCAGATGAGACATAATATAACTTTATTCTAGAGATGATATCCTATTGGACTGGACACCAACATGACAATTTTCTTTTTGAATGAGTTTTCGGAAATTTTGTTCTGTCTAAAAATTAATATATTGCCTTTATAATTTCAATTAATGATGATTTAATGACGGAATTAAAAACAGATCTCGGAGAATTAGTAATTTAAACCGGACGAGCATGAGAACGCATTTGTTTTTTATACTGTTTTGGTGGAGGATTTTTTTGAAAGTGGATCGTTTAAAAAAAAATTGTTTTTTATGGTCTGATTGTTACTAACAACGATGACCTGACCAGTGTTACCTTTATTTTACACAAGGAGAGTGCTGAGCTGAAAGAAATAAACGCCAGCACGACGCCTGATGAGACAAAACTGCTAACTTCCTTGAAGTTGGCGGATTCGGAAGGAGACGAGGGCTGCACGGAACCATCATCGCCTTCAAGCAGCATTTCCAACAGCGGAGATGCTGCTCTGTCATCAAAGCACACCAACAGCAATCTCTCAGCTAAAAGTAATTTTTATATTTTTTTAAATGTTACTGTTTTGATCACACATCAATCACTTACCACAAAGGTTTAAAGAAAGAAAGAAAGTATGAATGCAATACGAAGAAAGCCCTTACTGATAAAGTCAGTGAATTGCTCATTTTTATTCTTATTTTTGATCTTATAGTTATCAATTGTCTTGAGGCCTCTAAACAGCTATCGCTTTTATGGGACTTTGAAATATGATAATTTCTTTCTACATCTACGACCAGGAGGATCTTGCAACAGTAACCACAGCTACTACAGCAACTACATTCCCGGCTATTAAAGAGGATTTAGAATATATTAAAGAATCGGAAGTTAGTAGCAGCAAGGCGGACACAACTGACGATGAAGAGGAAGACGACGATGACATCAAAAATGATCATTCTTTGAAATTGTCAGCAGCCTCAGCCACATTAAAACCAAAGTTCGCTGAACTGAACGAATCCCTACCTAACAGTCCTGCATCTTTTTGCAAGTATGTTATTTTTGTCGGCTGAATATTTTTTGTTGGGAAATTTACAAGTATGAATTTAATCAAAAAAGTGTTAATTTAGATTTGATCTAAAAATTCTTGAATAAAATTAACTGCTAAGTCTATAAAGTCTGTATGAACTGTACAATAAAAAGTATCCGACCAGCTTTGAATTAAGTAAGTTAGAACTGGAAACACGAATGACAGCTGAAAATCCTCAACAGCTGGAGGCATGACGCATGCGCACATTAATTTTTTCTAATTCGAATAATTTACTCTGCTAAATTCATTAAAGAGTTTAAAAAATCCAAAGCCTCTTTTTTAAAAAATTTTCAATTGGTTTAGAGTTTCAAATTTATTCATGCACTGAACCGAAATTAACCAAAATTTTGTCTAGCCGGCCTTGTATTTCGTTCCAAACAAAATGTCGGTTCCGGCTCTAGACCTTGATTTATTTATAACCACAATAAATGAATGAACGAATAAGCAAATAAATGAGTATGTAGTAATAGCAAGATAAAATGTAAATGATAAAATTGAGTTAACAACTTTCCAGTAGTGACACAGAAGATGAGAGGACGCACAAAGTTTGGAAAAAGTCTATCATGCTTGTTTGGAGAGGAATATCCAATCACAAGTTTGTAATCGTTAACCTCATTTTTTATTCCGTTTATGTGGCGTATGAATATGATTATTGAATTCGAAGGATTTGTTGTTTGGTATTAATTCTACGTTAAATTTTCAGCTTTTATTAAAATTTACCGCTATTGATGTGTTTTTCAAAATTTTTCAGTAAATATAAAACTTCTTTTAAACGAATCAAATGACCTTTCAGAAATCTAACTTATCATCTGATTTGTGAAAAAAAAATAAAAAGGTAGAAAATCTTTTCAAAAGGTTGAATAGCAAGCAAATCTGGGTATAAAAGTATTTTAGAAATGTGTTGGCCACGTTTTCAGAAAAAGTATCAAAGCGTACCATGGAAAAAGGCGTTCATGAGGACTTGAATGGGCGCTCTATATAAACTCTAAGTATTTGGTGATACTTTACAGAAAATATTTGAATAGATTCAAAAAATGTTTGCTTAAACTCCCATTTGAAGTTCACTTATTCGTTCTTAAAATATATAAAAATGTTAACATATTATATTTCAAATGCATCATAATTTAAAACAAGCGCTTCAGTTGCAGTCCTGGATAAAATAAAGGAAACAACAAAAACAACACACGTTTAGACGACATTTTCCCCGAGATCGGGGGTTGCCGTTTGGCTACCTATGATGAAACCTAAATACCCCTCGACGCCATCCACATCTGTCACTCGCCTCAGTATCACGCAACCCCGCTTTCACTCTGTCCTTCTCCACCTGCTCTCTCCATCCCAATCGCGGACGACCCCTTCCTACCACTCCTTCAACCTCGAACTCCATCGCTCGCCTAATCCCGACCCTTTCATCCCTTCTCTACACATGTCCATACCACCGCAATCTTGATCTCCTTATCAATGTCACAATGTCCTCATTCAGTCCCATCATTGACATCAGCTCTGTACTACTCCTCCTATCCTTCACTTTAACCCCACACATGATCCTCACCATAGCTCTTTCAGCCCTCTGCAGTACACTTTCCTCCTCTCTCCTCAACACCCAAGTTTCACCACCATATACCATCGCCGCTCTCACACAGGCTTTATATACCCTCCCTTTCATCTTCACTGACCATTTCTTTCCACACAATACCCCACCCAGTTCCCTAAATTTCATCCATCCCACACGAACTCTAGCCGTAACTGCGCTCAAACATCCTCCATCCGCGTTCAGCTTATCCCCTAAGTAAACAAAGCTTTCCACTCTTTCAATACCGCCACTCAACCCCGTCCTTGCGTCCGTCCTATTAATCACACCATGAACACATTCTAC
>NW_008705246.1:186487-199193 GCF_000326865.2 Helobdella robusta | reverse complement strand
TTTTCCATCTGTCAAATTTCAACTGCAATTCTTCCATGCTATCAGCCATCAAGACTAAATCATTTGCATACAAAATCTCAAATAACAACCCCTCCATTATGTTTCCACACACAACATCCATCACAATTGCAAACAGAAACGGTGATAACACTGATCCTTGATGCACTCCTACCTTAACACTAAAAGCGTCCGACATCCCCCTTCCAACCCTCACCTTTGTCTTTGCCCCTTCATACAGCTGCATCACAGCTTTAACAAGTCTCTCATTCACTCCTTTCTTCCTCAACGCCCATTCAATGACCTTCCTCGGTACTCGATCAAAAGCCTTTTCTAGATCCACAAAACACATGTACAATCTTCGTTTCTTCTTTCTATAATTCTCCTGCAACGTTCTCACCATGAACAACACATCCACCGTTCCCCTACCAGGCATAAACCCACACTGCATTTCATTAACTGTCACCATATTTCTCAACCTCCTTTCAAGCACCCTCTCCACTACCTTCATTCCGTGCTCTAGCAATTTCACACCCCTATATGACCCACAATCTCTCACATCTCCTTTGCCCTTATACAACGGCACCAACACACTGTGTCGCCAATCCTCAGATATACCTTCATCATCAAACATACTGTTAGCAATTCTTATCATAACTTCAATTCCTATCACCTCACTCACTTTTATATGTTCTGCCGCCACTTCCGAAACCCCTGTCGCCTTACCTAGTTTCATTTCTCTAACTGCTTTCTCTACTTCCTCCATCGTCACCTTCTCTATAGGTCCGTGTGTGACCGCGGATTCCACATCTCTATCCCACTCATTCTCTTCATTCATCAACCTTTCCATATGAGCTTTCCACACCTGAGCTTTTTCCTCCTCATCTATGCACAACTTGCCAGATCCATCCCAAACACATTCATTCCCTACCTACCCCTCATTGACTGCTTTGCTACTTTGAACATTTTCCTCGAACTCACATCAAATTCCATTTCCTTCATTAACCTATCTGATGCTTTCGTCATTGCAGTTGCCACGCCTGTTTTGCAACCTTCTTAGCCCTTCTATACTCAGACTCCGCTTCCTCCGTCATGTCCCTTCTCCATACCCTAAACCTCTCCTTCTTGACTTCCCAAACCCTTCTTATATCTTCATCTCACCACCACGTCTCACCATGCCTACACTTTCCTTTCGTCCATCCACATACTTTATCTGCCGTAGCCAACACACAGTCCCTGTATCTCTCCCAAACATCTCCATCCTTACCACTTTCCCAATTTTCAGCCACCTTCACTTCAAATGCCTTACTCACCTCTGCATCCTGCAACTTCCATGTCTTTCTCTTTGCCACAAACTTATCCTTCTTCCTCCTCCCCATTTCTTTTGATGTCACATCCATCACAACCATACTATGCTGCAGCATACCAGGTATCGCCTTCACATTCTTCACATACTTTCTATGTTTGGCCCTTACCAATATATAGTCTATCATTGACCTATGCTCCCCTGACCTATATGTAATCAATCGCGCTGGTTCCCTTGTAAACCAGGTATTTCCCACCACCATGCTATGTGCATCCGCCAACTCCAACACTGTACGCCCTTCCTCATTCCGTATACCATATCCCCACCCCCCATGTACACCTTCATATCCGTCTGCATCCGCCCCCACATGACCATTCAAATCACCCAACAACACCACAAACTCATCCAACCCCGCTTGCCCAATCTCGTCAGACACATCATCATAAAACCTATCCTTCTCCTCTTCCTTCCTACTTATTAGCGGAGCATATCCTGATATCACCCTCACTATTACTTTTCCAAACACCATCACCACCACAATTACACCATTGCTTCTCCGCCTCACTTCCAACACCTTCTCCACCAACTCTTCTCTTACCATCACACCAACTCCTCCAGTACCATTATCCCCCTTCCACCACAACTTATATCTTCCACCTTTAGCCTCCACAAACCTTGTACCCTCACCCTTCCATCTGATCTCCTGTAATGCAGCCACGTCAACCATTCTCCTCTGCAGCTCCTCCACACTTCCAAACTTCTTCCTGTCAACGTGCCTACATTCCAGGTACCAAACCTCCAACCCCTTGATCTACAAGTAGTCCTTCCATCTATAGTGCCTTGCACCGCCACACTATAGAGTGGGGTGCCCTGCACCACAACCCCATGGACTGGGTCTCCGAAGATTCTTCACACCCTCTTCTGCCGAATACTGAGGGCCATTGTTATTTCCGTCATCATAAGTATTATTTTTTGGCTAGTTTTGGCTCCTTTTGAAATCAGTGAGTCAAACTCTTTAGCTCTTATGCTTATTCCATCTAAAAAGATTTTTTGGCTAGCCATTGTTATTTCCGTCATCATAAGTATTATTTTTTGGCTAGTTTTTACGCAGGACGCCCTTCCTTACGCAACCACAGTTATAAGCGGTGGGCCTAGCCTTTGATGATCCAACATCACTCACAAGGCAGTGAGGGTCAGTTTAATGTCATAACCAGGACAAGGATAAAATAAAGGAAGTGATTGAGAATCAGTGTATTAGGAAATCACTTGAACAAAAAACTTATGATGGGTTTGGCCACGCAACGCTGATTAATAATTTCTTATAAGTTTAATTTGGTACCATCCAACCAAATCTGAATTTTTTGCTAAAAGTTGTAAACCCCCACTGTACGGAAAAGCTAAAATTTGATTGCCATTACATTAATTAATTTTGCTGATAACTGATAAACAAACACACACACACACACACACACACACACACACTGAGCATGCTGGCCGGGTAGCTCACAACACTGACTTGAAAATGTTTTTTAAGATGTAAGGTAATGCTGATTAATTGCGATTTGTTAGTGTCTTGTTTCTCTTCTAGATTAGCACGTTCTCCCTATATTCCAAATTGCATTATCTAAGTTTGATTCTTAAATTCCATTGTTTTATAGGTTTGCCAATATTTTCATGCATCCGGTCACTGAAGACATTGCACCTGGATATCACACCACAATTTTCAAGTTTGTTTTTAACTCTTTGTCATTTCATAACTTTATATATGGCAAAAATTTTTAATAAATAAACAATAGCAAGTACAAAAAGTTTAAATTTGTACACATTTAAATTGTTGGTATTTAATTTAAATATCCGCGTTGGTCAAATTTCAAACTATTGCTCGGCTCTTGCTCTCGCCAGACCAATGGATTTGAATACAATCCGCAAGAATATAGACATTGGGGTGATCAGAACGACCAGTGAATTTCAACGTGACATGATGCTGATGTTCACCAATGCTATAATGTATAATCACTCCTCTCATGACGTTCACAAAATGGCTTTGGAAATGTATAAAGATTCGATGGCGCAGATTGAAGTAGGTTTATGAAAAAAAATTAGACTTTCAACTTTTGACCCCTTACTGTTTGCAAATTTAATCTTTTAAAATGGACCATTTTTTTAGCAGGTTATAAAAAAAATTTGAAATAATTTTATGCTTTGTTTTCAGCAATTTGTCAGCACCCAGATGATGGTAAGTACTGAACCGAAACTTTTACGGACATTAAGAAGATCAGATGTTGCAGCAAGTGACAAGGTTTATTACATTATTATTATTATCAAGAACAAAAATGGGCAAAAACATAATGTCGCTATGCCCACATAAATAAACATAAATTGTATAATGTCATTTTAACGTAAATCAAATAAAATATAACATAATAATAAATAAAAATAATAGATAAGAATAAAAACATAATTAATGATAAAAAAAACATTAATTAACAGTCAAGCAAATCTATAAACCAATATCAGCTTTCCAATCAAATTTAAAATCAACATTCATCAAGGCACCATCCAACATTTTTTAAAACCCATTCACTCCACAAGCGTTAACAACATCCTCATTCAAACTGTTTCAAATGTTTAATTTTCTGATGTACCAATAGTTTTTTCTCAAATTGCTACTAAATGGCAAAGTGTTGATTCTCAGACTATGACCTCTTGTACGATGATCTGCTCTTGGTATATCGGGGAATCCTCTTCTATCTTTTGCATGCATTGCATGCTATAGCATGATCAAATCACCACGTACTAAATACTGTGATCATTTTTTCCAATAGGAGGATGTATAAAATCTTTGTCTTGTGCAGCAAATCCAATATATTCTGCTTTTGCAAATTTCCAAATCTCGTTGGCTCATCAATGCACTGTTCCATAAACACAATCCTTAAGAACATTAACAAATTTAAATGCCAAAGATTTACTACCGCCATCTCCAGACACTAAATTCCATTGTTTCTAAGATTTTTATAAACATAATTGTCTAGTTTACAGTTCTATCGTGTATATTTTTTAATAAAAGCGTAAAGTAAACTATATAACCATATGTTGTTGAAAAGTAACCCAGAAGTTGTCTAACGATAAGAAAGCGATATGATGTGAACTGTTTGCTCGTTCTCTGCTTATGCGTTTGTTTGCTAACTCATCTTAATTTCTTTATGGAAACTCATTAAACTGTAAACCTATACAGTCATGCAGCATATAGCTTTTAATACATGTTCCACATACTTCTCCTTTTGAAATCAGTGAGTCAAACTCTTTAGCTCTTATGCTTATTCCATCTAAAAAGATTTCACTCTCAAAACGCATACCTCCCATAAAATATTTTGGATTTTATTTCCATTTCTAATGAATCTTTATATATGACTTTCTAAACATACAGTTTCACTCTGATGTTTTCGCAAACTTCGTATTCTCGTTTCACTTGGATCTTTTGTGAATCCGAACAATCAATAAAATTATTTAATATTATCTTCAGTGGCCACCATCTCTGACAGGCCTCCCCTGCCAACGACCATTTGATTGTTGTCTGCCCTCTTGATATCTTTTCAAAAAGTGCTTATGAATATTTATATATATGTATACATATATATATATTCATAAGTGCTTTTTGAAAGGATATATTTATCATTTTTATCAACCTGCATCGGCTAACAATTCGTTAATGTTTATATTGAGTAAAAAATCTTGCTCCGGATTAATTGATAGACAAATACATACCAAGGAAAGTTTCTCCAGTCTGATTTGCGCTCTAAATTTCAACAGTGCACAATCAGCAAAATTTCAATAGTCAAAGAGAGGCCCGTCAGTGATTATGTATCACTGCGGAAGGATGAAACGAAAAAGAAAAGAACAGAAGCCGACACGTCTAGCATTACAAAAAAAGAAAATGAGTAACTGAGTAGACAAAAAACTGATCATGCTTAAATTTTATGCAAATCTATGAAACGAAAAAGTCGTTGGCGCCTGCTTGCGCTGACCTGGCTTCGTATTACCAGATTTAGATTATATCTCAACGCAACACCTATCTTTCTCGAGACATCGTCACAACGCCGCGCCATCAACAACTTTTAAAAAACCTCGCGCTTTTAAAAATTCATAATAATAACATACAGATAACTTATTATTATATTGATTGATAGACGCACTACATAACCAACCATTGCAGGAGGACGAAACGAAAAAGAAAAGAACAGCTGATGAAGCCAACACGCCGAGCATCACGAAAAAAAGAAAGTGAAGAACTGTATATCTAATCTTATCAATTTAACTACATTCTACAAAAATTTTTTATTGTTACAAAATTAAAATTTTATCATTAATAAATTCGACAATTAAACTGTAAATAAATCAATCCGTACTGAAAAAAAACATTCATATTGCAAGAGCGTCTCCTTGGATTTCTTGACTCAACTGAGTTTGTAAATCACTCAATTTTTTCTTTAAAACGCTTAACGACGTCATGAGAATATTTTCAGGTTTTAGGGAGCCACAGGATTCAATGTTCATGTAGAATTTGTGTGGTTTTGACTGATAGTTGAATGGAGCTTCATCTAAAATTAACATAAATTAAAAATATTATTATTTTTCAACCAAATTAGATTAAAACAAAAAATATTGTGGTGACTGAAGATAGTGGTGATGGCTTGAATAAAATAAATGTGGAGCTAATGGAAGAGTATCAAAGTAGTAAAAAAGTCAGAAAAGGCATTGGACATTAAAAGTTGTATCAAGAAAATTAACTTGCAAGTTTACAACAATGATTTTAAGATTGAAATTTCATTCAATTTTTACTTACAGACGTCTTCTGGAAGTTCTGAAAATTCGCTTTTAGGCCTAAAAAAATAAGTGTTACAATAATAATTATTATTATAATTATAAAAATAAGAGTTGCATTAATTTTTCCAATATAAAAACGTCAGTTGAATGATAAAAACCATTCTTCAGGTTTAGGGTAGACAGTATGCTTGAACTCATTGTCAGGATCATATTCAAACGCCACTCCAGCAGTTGGATTCCATTTAGCATGCTCCTTTGCAAAACCTTTGATTGCAACTGCACGCAATTTTAATTCTTGTCCTTTTCTCAACTTGACTATAAGTATTTCTGTGAAGAAAAAGAGTTGAAAATATGAGGAATTGTTCAAAACATAATAATTTATTCATAAACGTTGACATTCATTCATAATATACCTTCATTGTCGCCATAGTCTCCATCTTCATCTCTGTGTCTGGAAGTTGCCTAAAAAACAAATAAATAAAATAAATAAGACAAAAAATTAGTAAATAAATACAATATATTTCAGAATGGAAAAATGTAATAATATAATCTAAAATTAGAAGACTGCATCAACATACCGGGACAACTTTTGGATTGCTGCTGATCAAATGACCTGTGTGAACGTGTTTTGTTTGATCGTCTGTGCACCTGACATCGAGAGAAAATTCAACTGCACATTCGGGACAAAATTCTTCACAACTGCAATCCTAAAATATTGTTGCATTTTTATTAGCATCATGAAAATGTGATAAGCAATATTTAACAAAGCATGTGCTGCTGATCAAGCTTTTTTGTTTCATACTTTAGCAAAACATTTATAACATCTTTTCGATTTTTAAAATTTCGATCTGTGCAGATTGACAAATGTAAAAAATTGGCAAACCCTCGGGTACTGCATCTTATCGACAACGTCGTCGGATGTCAGCGGTATCAATCCTATTCGCTGTGCTATGAATTCATCACACAGTACAGTTGAATTTGATTCAATTTGGATCCAATCGATTGCTTGGAACAATAAAGTTAAAATTAAAAATATTGAGCAATTTTATATTTAAAACACATTGAATAAACAATTGAGTCATTTAATGAGCTCAATAAACATTTCAATAGCAACAAACAAGGTTAATACATTGTTTGGTGAGAGACAATGGAGTTACGTGAAAATAATTATAAGTAACAATTGACGATAAATAAAAAAAAATATTCTGGTTCTGAAAAATGAAGTAATAAAATGTGGTTAAAATAGGTTTTGAAAAAATTGTATACAAACCCAGTGTTGGAGTTTCCGCAATGCATACTCTTCTAATTGAGTTGGCAACACTGAAAGAATGTTTAAAATTATAAAATTACGATAAAATTACAACACAGATTAGCAAATGAATCATAAATTTAAACATGTCAAAGCTTTTTATAACAGTAAAATTTCTTTAGTGCAACTATATAAAGTCACAAATATAAACTATAAATATACTACACCCATGTTTGCTCAATGGTGTTCATCAAGTCAAATATTAGATCAATTTACCAAATATTCTAATATATACATATGAACAAAAACGTATGTATTAACAATTAACAATTACAAATTAATTTTAACTACTTTAAATATTTGTGAACAGAGATGCATGTACTATATAATATGGTGTGATAGCTCAATGTTTAAAGGCGCCTGGTCTTGCTATTGCGATGACTGGGTTTGAATACAAAGAGATCCCCGCCTATCATATGCAATGTGTATGATGCGTGGTTTGCACGCGTATTCATATACGCTGTGTGTGTTGAAACCTCTGAAGCTAACGCAAAAGAGAGAGAGAGTAACCTTTAACCTTTTAATAGGTATAACTTTCACTAACTTACAATTAGTTGCTAAAGTATTTTCAATGACTAACACAAAATGAATGTTAAAAACTGTTCACCAACCTTAAATCTGTATTCTCCAATACAAATTTGATATTTTCATCTGTCAATTCACTAACTGAAACTGTGGGCTGGTTAGCATAAGGCATTTTCGGTGAGCTTCTACACTTTAAAAAAATGTAGCATTTATATAACATTAATTAAATGAAAGAAATGTTACTTAGTTAACTTAACTTAGTTAATTTTTTGTATTAATATAATAAATTTTGATTTTATAAATAAAGTTATAAACCAAAACATACCTAGGGTGCCAAGATTCATTGGCTCTTTTTAACGCGTTTTTAGTTAAAAATTAAGAAAATTATAGTTATTTTCTACAAAATATAATTTTGTATATAATATATATAATATTATATATATAATATATATATTATATTATATATAATGGAAACATCTTATAAAAAATGTGTGATCAATAGACAATCACAATAGTAACCAATCAAATAAAAATAACTAACTAAAAAAATAATCATTTAATATTTAATTACATTACTTATTACTATAAATATATTATAATAAAAAAATTAATAAATACGGCTTTTTAAATAAAACTGCTCACCTCACAATTTCGTCGAGGCGATCCTAAGAATTTCTCTAAAAAATCTTTCAAGGCAGAAAAAATGACTCGGCGGCTTCACTTCTTTAGGTATGTCAGTGGATAATATTTATATCCATGGGTATGTCTAATGACCACCAACACATTATATTTTTCATGCTTATTTTTGATATTAGATACACTTAAGATACAATAAAGATACACATAAAATATAATAGAAGACAACCTGTATATATATGCATAAAATACCAGAAAACACATACACAAAAAAAATGATGTATTCATATATTTGATAAAATCTACCCAACTTTTTGCTCTTGAAACTTTCAAAAGCCAAAAATTTTGTAGATTTTATCAAATATTGTCTCAATTAAGGTCTCCTTCCAGCGTATACATATATGTATACATGTATTTATATTTATATAAATATGTATACTATACATATTGTTATAACGGCCGGAATGATAAAATTGTGCGATATAATTTGTTATCTTTGTAAACTAAGCTGTATTTGTAATCTTTGGATAGAGGATTGGAAAAATTTTTATCTATGCTAAAACCGTAATCTTTATATAGAGGATTGTAAAAATTTTTATCTATGCCATAAATCTAGACTATTTATATATAGGTAATGCGCAGTCGGGTTTACAGATTATGTTTACATCGAACTAGTTAGGTTCGATGCGAAGTCGTAAATGTGATTTATGTAGTTACTTGGATTAATTTATTGTTTCTATAACTGTTAGTCTTCAAATAAACGTATAAGTATTTGCGTTTAAAGCAGTTGTATTCATCTATCAGCAATCTTGAACTTACAGAATGACGAACACTTGACGATCGTTGGAAGCTACAACACTGGTGCTCTAATAAAAGAAAAAAATCTAACCGGATGAGTTCGATTTTCCAGATCCTGTGGAACAACAAAACGACAAGATCGAACAACAGCTCGCCGAATTGAATGAAAGCAACTGAATCAAAAAAAATGAAGGCGCAATTCTGGAAAAGCATTAATCTAGAGATTAACGACGTCGGTGAAGATGATTCTGATGTAGTATACATTCAGTTCAAGAATTGGGGACTGACAATGATTCAAGTTTTGTGATGACCTTTCCACTACGCACGTGGAATGAAGCTTAGTTCTTTTCTATCTGGATGATGATATTAACGATGGCTTCATAGCTGATGAGGATGAGTTTTTCATTGCCACATCACTGATCGACAGGAAAGATGTCAACCACGAATCTTACAATATACATCAAAATACCGGTCTGGTCATTATACAAAATCATTATCATTATATCGCAAAATCAATAGAAAGCAAGCTATTGTTTCAAGTGAAGCCAAAATCAAGATAGGACCACGACGTATGCCTATGGCTAGAAGAACCACAACAATGGGAACGTGGCATGACCTGAAAAGAATAAACCAGGTTTAAGAGTGTCGGATTGAAATCCTAGCGACAAAAAGACTAATAAATAAAACACCAAGAACTAACGAAGTATTTGTTTGGGCTTTATAAGAAACTGCGTTAACTATTTTGATAGGTTTTCGGGTTGCTGATGAGTCCCCGGTAGGGTCGAAACACGTATCCAGCCTATCAAAATGAATACTATTGTTTTCTTCTCCTGCTCACTGCTCTTCTTGGTTTGGTATTCTCTCAACCCGGTATGGTTGTACAATAGGGTGGTCACAAGAAATTTTTTTTCAAAATTATATCGGGGGAACCCCCTAAATTATGCCACTTGACTAAAAAATGACATCTGTAAAGTTTTAGCTCAATTGGATAATGCTAACCCGTGCCTCATCGAGGTTGAAATTTCGAAAAATTGAAAAATTTTGAAAAAAAAACGCAGTTTTTGGTTTGTAAAATAAAAACGGTTCACTCTAGAAACATGATTTAAGTTTTATTTTGTTCATTGATTAGTTTTCTTCAAATGTTACTATGATATAACATATAAATGTACCGCATTAAATGTGCTTGCGTTTTATTAGAGCAATTGATGGAGAAAAAATTTTTGTATCTTCCATGTCGCCACCATATTTTGGAGTTAGTGTTGAGATCCGTTTTTGATTCTTTGATGGGAAAGACTACAGGCCCTCAATCGGATATTTTCAAAAAATTTAAAACTGAATGGAACAACATTGATAAAAAAAATTTAAATCAGGAGTTAAAGATAAAAGTGTAGCCAGCAAATTGATTAATCCGGGTCAAATTTCAAGTTATCTTCTAGAACAATTAACAGTTCCTCATCCAAGGAGCGATTACAAAAAATTGATTAATCTTTGTCTTATATTTTTAGAACGCTTTCCGTCAGAAAACATCGTGTTTGCGGCTCCTGGTGCTTTTCATCACGCAAGGTGGATGGCAAAAGCGATATATTCGTTGAAAATATATTTTTTCAGAGAACAATTTCAACTGACAATTTTTGAAAAACAAGGATTCCATGATATTTGCTTATATATTTTAAATATTTATGTGAAAGTGTGGTTGGATGCCCCGAAACCTGCACTTGCTCCAAACCAAGATTTACAATTGTTGAAATCTTTGGTAAATTACATTAAAGTCAATAAATTTATCTCAAATTTATCAGTTTCAAAATTTATCAACCACATATAGTACCTCAATCCAAAGCAAGCTGTTTTTCATTATTTGATGATTCATTAAGTAATTGTGTGAAAAAGAGAGTGACAACGAAATTAATATCTCAACAAATGAGGATGAAGAACTTGATGACTACTGTGATATGAAACCACTAATAAAAATAAATGAAGTATCAGAAATATTGGACAAAAATACGGACCATTTTATTTCATCACAATCAAGTAATTTTTTTAAAAAGATTTAATATTAATGATCAACTTTTGCATACCAATCCAGAATTGTGGAGTAATAACGAAGAATATTTAAAGAGTAAAAAGATTGTGGACGGACTAAAAGTTACAAATGATACAGCAGAAAAGGGTGTTAAATTAATAACAGATTACAACTCATGTATTACAAAAGAGGAAGATCAAAAACAATATTTTTTACAAGTAATTGCTGAGTGTCGGACAAAATTTCCTGGTTGCTCAAAAGCATCCTATCCGAGCCTCTACCTTTTGAACAATGAGTTAAAGTAGAAATTTATTTGATGTATAACAACTATAAACAATATAACATGAATAAAAAATGTGTTTATTCGTTAATAATAGTGATTTAGATACAACGGTGTTATTTTAAAAACATTTCTTTATAAACAAATTAAGTTATTGTGTGTTTTTGTGTTATGGAGAAATTCAACGTTTTTTCAATGTGTATCTGTAACAATGCAAATATGTCAGAAACTATAACTGTAGCTAAATAGTGATCATAGTAACATTTGAAGAAAACTAATCAATGAACAAAATAAAACTTAAATCATGTTTCTAGAGTGAACCGTTTTTATTTTACAAACCAAAAACTGCGTTTTTTTCAAAATTTTCCAATTTTTCAAAATTTCAACCTTGATGAGGCACAGGTTAACATTATCCAATTGAGTTAAAACTTTACAAATGTCATTTTTTAGTCAAGTGGCACAATTTAGGGGGATCCCCCGATAAGATTTCGAAATTTTTTTTTTACATATAGCGTTGTAACCACCCTATTGTACAACCTACGGCGCAGATAAAAATTGTTCATTTGAATAGATTATCCCCTATTCATCGAAATAAAAAAGTAATGTTTACGTTAGGGACTAAGGTGGGGCTAATGTTATAACCGCCGGAATGATCAAATTGCGCGAAATTATTTGTTATCTTAACTATTGTTAACCATGCTATATTTGTAATCGTTGGATAGAGGATTGTAAAAAAATATTGTACCTTAGCTAAAATATCTAGGCTATTTTTAGGTCTTGCGCAGTCGGGTTTACAGATTAGGTTTACAGTCAGGTTTCTAGGGAAGTTCGATGCAAAGTCGTAAATGTGGTTTATGTAATTACTTGTATTAGATTGGTTTCTATTACTGTTGGTATTCAAATAATCGTTCAACAAAGTTTGCCTTTGAAGCAGTTGTATTTATCTATCGGAAATCTTGAACCTAGAGAATAACGAACACTTGACGATCAATGGAAGCTACAAAACTGGTG
>NW_008705246.1:171045-186061 GCF_000326865.2 Helobdella robusta | reverse complement strand
CGTATATATATATAGATATATATATATATATATATATATATATATATATATATATATATATATATATATATATATATATATATATATATATATATATATATATATATATATAATATATATTTTGGTAACAAACTGTCGTTAACGCAACATTTCAAAAATTCAACACTTCTTCCAACATTGTTCAACTTTTTTATATTTCTTTTTAATTTATTAATGACAGAAAAATTAGATATTTTATTGTTTTAAAAATTTTATTAAATAAATTTGCAGATAGCTATTTCGAGTTATAGATAACTCATCTTCAGTGCATTATATGTAATGTATGTAAGATATTATAAGAAGTAATTATTAATTTATATAAATTATTTTAAACAGAAAACGAATAAAATAAATTCAACAACATTAAACAATATAAAACGCGATTTTCAAAATTTTTAACGGCAAGATTGTTTATATTATGGTTGTTAAGGTAAATATCAACGCTCAGCCGAGAAGAAGCGCGAATTAATTTATTTAGTTAACTACATATTATTAATATTATTTTTACAATATTTAAAAACGTTATTAGTATTATTATTGTTAACGTTATTATTATTATTATTATTATCATCGCTGTGGTTCTTCTTGCTTCTTGTGATGATGTTCCATTTGCAAGTGATATTTGCGCTGTGGGTTGTGGCGTTGGTATCTACAGTGTTGGCACTGTTGTTGTTATTATTGTTGATGCTGTTGTTGTTGTTGATGTTGTTGTTGGTGTTGTTGATGTTGTTGTTAAGGTTGTCACTATTGATGATGTTCCAATTGCAATTGATATTTGCGCTGTGGGTTGTAGCGTTGGTATCAACAGTGTTGGCACTGTTGTTGTTATTGTTGATGTTGTTGTTGGTGTTGTTGATGTTGTTGTTGGTGTTGTTGGTGTTGTTGATGTTGTTGTTAAGGTTGTCACTATTGATGATGTTCCAATTGCAATTGATATTTGCGCTGTGGGTTGTAGCGTTGGTATCTACAGTGTTGGCACTGCTGTTGTTATTGTTGATGTTGTTGTTGATGTTGTTGTTGGTGTTGTTGATGTTGTTGTTAAGGTTGTCACTATTAGTATGATTGTTGTTTACATCATCAATGTTGTTGGTGATAACATTGTTATAATTAGTATGATTGTTGTTTACATCATCAATGTTGTTGGTGATAACATTGTTATAATTACTGCTGTTGTCGTAATTGTTGTTGCTATAATTATAATGATTGTTGTTTTTATTTAGTAGTCTATTTGAAGGTAGAATGTTGTTTGACTATACTTGAATGTTCATGGAGGGTTTTTTGTTTTGTATGAAAATTGATTCAGCTATTTTCAGGTTTGTGATGTTGTTATTGCAATAAACTATTTGCGTGTTATTTAACATTTGTCGTGTTAAAGTGATGTTATGCTGTTGTTGATAATGTTGTTTAATTGCTCCATCTTGTAGATGCATGGTCAAACGTCTTGACAATGTGGTAGTTGTCATTTCAATATATGAAGCATTGTTGCGGTGCGAACATTCACCGACGGAGCATTTATATTCATATATTAGATGACTTTGTTGTAGTTGAGTAGTTGCAGGAAGGCAATTATTTTTCATGATTAGTTGGGATGTTTTTAAATTTTAGTAGTAAATTCGAAGAACAACTTTATTAATTGGATTTGACGTTACTACGTTTCTGCGTATTATTCCTTTTAAAATTCTTTCATCTTCTTTATACGCCATTGAAAAAGTATTTTTGTAATAAAATATTATCTTATTTTTGTCATTCATTTTGTTGTTGATTTGGTTTCCAATGATACGGCTGTTGTTTTTGCTGTTGTTATTATTGTTGTTGTTGTTATTGTTATTACTGTTTGTGGTGAGGCTTGTGATGCTGTTATTATCAAAGTTATTAGACGTGGTGGAGGGGTTGCCATTAACTTCCTGTTTATTGTTGTTTGGAACGTTGTTGGTAATTGCATTATCATTTTTAAATATTTTAAAAATAATATAATAATATGTAGTTAATTAAATAAATTAATTCGCGCTTCTTCTCGACTGAGCGTTGATATTTACCTTAACAACCATAATATAAACAATTTTGCCTTTAAAAAAATTTTGAAAATCGCGTTTTATATTGTTTAATGTTATTAAATTTGTTTTATTCGTTTTTTGTTTTATATAATTTATATAAATTAATAATTACTTTTTATAATATCTTACATACATTATATATAATGCACTGAAGATGAGTTATCTATAACTCGAAATAGCTATCTGCAAATTTATTTAATAAAATTTTTAAAACAATAAAATATCTAATTTTTCTGACATTAATAAATTAAAAAGAAATGTAAAAAAGTTGAACAATGTTGAAAGTAGTGTTGAATTTTTGAAATATATATATATATATATATATATATATAGAATATATTATGTTATATTCTATAAATATGGTGAAGACCCATTTTTTGGTGCTCCAGAGGGTAGAGGCTGTAGTCCGCTTTGTCGTAAATTCGTTCCTGGTCACATTATTAAGAATTGGCTTAGATGGCAAATTTATTGGTGAATAATTGCGTATTCAAACACGACAACATAGTTCTTCCCAACGTCATTCGTCCTTACTTTGATATCGGTCAAAACCAGTGGCGGATGTAAAGAGGGCCGGGGGGGCCATGGCCCCCCGTTATCATCAGTTTAATTCAAGACAGCGTTAAATAATAGAAAAAAATTTTAATTGAAAACTAATATCAAAAAAAGTAAATTAAAAAATATTATAGTCTTTACTTATTTAGAGTTTTCATAACTTTATGTTTTGTTCACAGTTCACATTTTATTTCATTTACGATTTGGCGCGTCTTATATTATTTTTTTGTGTTTTATAAAATCAGTTTCATTTGAATTCGTTTTAAAATTAAAAAAAATGTCTTTTAAAAAAAGTAGTATTTTAAACTTTTTTCAACCGACTCCGGCAAACAAACAGAAGCAGTGCGGTGATCTCAATACAGTTAAGGCCGTTAATGGTAATACCTTGATATTTCAATAATTGCATATAAAATAATTTTGTATTTTCAACCAAAAAAATTAGCAATAAGCTGAATAATAAAAACATTTTTTTGGGGTTAGGGTTAATGCGTACCAGTCATTAACCGACTAGACTTGAATTAATTTTGTAGTATTTAACTATTCAGGTCTGGTAGGAAAATTAAAAAATTTAATCTCAACCTTTTTTTACAATTATAGAATCTGATGTCTTGGAAGAAGGCCTTTTATTAAATTTAAACAATGACATGATTGATGTTTCCGACAAAACTGGTAATTCATGTCAGAGTTTTTCATAGGAAACAATACCTTTAGATATTGGACAATATGCATCTGCAGAAATCCCAAGCATTTCGAATGATTTAAGATATGATCTTTTGAAAAATCTTTGGAAACCTAATGAAAATTATAAATTTCCATTTGTGCTGGAAGGTAAAAGAAAACGGTTTTTTTAATTCCCTATTATCCTGGCTGTCTTATTCTGATTTGAAAAAAGGAGCATTCTGTAGGTTTTGTGTACTTTATGCAAATCGACATCCATCATGTGGCTCAGTCGGAGTATTTGTTAATCACCTTTAAATCGTTATAAATCAGCTTTAGATCAATGTCGCTGTTATCAAGCGATATCTTTTCACAGAGAGGCTACAGAAAAATCAGAAAATTTTCTGAGTTTGATTAAAAATAAAGCTAATGTTTTAGAGTTATCAAACTCCGCTCTTTCCACAAAAATAGAGCAAAATAGAAAATTGCTTAACACTGTTATTGAAACTATTAAACTTTGTGGAAGTTTTGCTTTTTGCTTTGCGTGGACACCGAGATGACGATGCATTAGATCTCAAATTTGATAACAATCAGGGGAATTTCAGAGCGCTTTTAAAATACAGTACTGAATGTTCAAGATCCGCCGCTGAGTGTATATGTATTATACATATACATTCAGTGACGGATCTTGGGGTATGGACGGAGAAACCATCACCCAGTTGTAAGCAGTATATTTATTAAAAGAACTCAGCTTTTGCATAAAAAAAACACCATTTTATATCAAAAAAGGTCGCCAGCCTGATTTTGGCCACGCTACCACAAATCTTGGCCCCCTGTCCATATTTGAAAAAAAAATTGGCCCCCCCGTCAAAGTTTTTTAGATCCGCCACTGGTCAAAACTTTTATGCCGGCACGTCATTAAAACTCAACAACACACATATCGTTATGGAATGGTTCAATAAAAAACCGAAATACAGTTTTGCCACTAATACATGCGCCGTTGGCTTTAAGTGCGGACATTACACTCAGGTTGAAATTTCATTATTACTAAAATTAAAATTATGAATAATAACAACGGCCAACCAAAGTTCCAACTTTTGAGATTTTGTCACTGCGCGCTGAATGATGACCAGCCAAATGCAAATTTCATATTTTATCCTTTGTTTCAGTTCTTATTTGCAAAATTTCACATAATCCATACATAATCAATGCGTGTGTTACCGTGTGAATTTTGCGAGTTATTTTGAACGACAAGTTTAATTTAAAATTGAGCCGATTTATAAAAAAACTATCTGAAGCTTTTTCAGCGCCGCTTGTTTGAAAAAAGAAAATAATTTTTTTAAATAAATTTATAGAGAAATTAATATTACGTTTGATATATGGAATTTATATTTTGAAGGTCGTGTGGACGAGCACAGCAGAAGTTGGTTGTGCACATGCTGTTTGTCAGACGAGCAAATTTCTCTACCCGTCAGGTTTATTTGTGCCTGCAATTATGGATCACCGTTAGAATAAATTTTATTTCACTTTTTATTTTGTAAATGTTGACAGTGGCAGAACTAGGTTGGAGAATTTGAGAAGAAATTTCCATCCCCTAATTTTTCTTTGTTGCTCCTGGGCCAACTCAACACTTGTAAATCCGCTTCTGGATTTTTGATAAATACACACACACACACACACACACACACACACACACACACACACACACATATATATATATATATATATATATATATATATATATATCCATGGTTTTGATTGGGTTTTAAGAAAGATTTGCTCTGGAAAAGTAGACAATAAAAGTAGAGCTCCATGTTTGTCACGCAATTGAGCAGCACGCAGCTTCAAGTCCATTAAACTAATGGCATTTTTTTTTTTAGGTGAAAATAGAAGAAATATTATCTTCAATAAGCAGAATAAATATAGTTTCGTTTTTTTATTTAATATTCATTTAAAATACATTCCAATAAATATAAAAAATTTAGTGGAAATTATCCTGGCGAAAGTCCGTATACAGTTGGGCCAGCCTGCGAAACATGTACTGAAACATGCACTGATGGACTTTGTGGTAAGTAAAAATTGTATTAAAAAGATATGTAAATTTTTTTGTTAATTTAACGAAAATTATTGACATTTAAAAATTTTCGAATCAAGTTTTTTCTGAACTTAATTTGTGTTAGGCCTATATTATAATTTGCGAATTTGATCACGATAGCATTTTTTTCTGGAGTGATGTTTTTTTTACGTTCCACGATCATACATTTTATAAATTGAGATTTATTTTAATTAATTTAATATATATTTATATGGAAGCTATATTTATTAATTTATTTTTAATAAATTTTTATTTCTTTCTAGAATTCTCTTTCCTAACAGATTAACTGAAATCGGAGAATACGACCCATCATAAGTTCTATTTTCTGAATTATTAATCACTATCAAAATTCGACATTACAAAGTCATTCATTTTTTAATAAAAAATTTTATCTTGTAAACTTTGAATAAAAAATGCAGTTAGTATATTATATTAAAAAAGAGATGGCTCTTTTCACAATTTAAAACAAACTGTTGTATTGCATATGTAGGCCTATATATCGAAATGAAATTATAAACAAATTACTTCACCAATTGGTATATTAATTAATCAAATCATTAATCAAATCAACAACTTATTATTACAGCCATCTAATATATTTGTTCAAATGTAATACTGGTGAGTGTGGGCACCATAATTCTGAACATATTGGTATGACGACGACCAAGTTATCGAGAAGACTCACGATGCACGTACAAACTGGCGGTATAAAGAATCATATAAAAGAGAAACACAAAACTAAAGTTACTGAACAAATCTTGGAACACAATGTTGACATCTTACATTACAATAACAACCGTTATAATTTACAACTAGCCGAATCAATGATCATAGAACAAATACATCGGATAATAAATATTCAACAAGGGACAATTGGAATTCTTTCTACTAATATATTTAGAACCAGAAAAATTATCGATAATGAAAACACGTAAAAATGTTATATTTATCGATAATGAAAACACATAAAAGTGTTATATTTTACGATGGTGAAGAATGTAAAATTAAGTATTCACTTTAAACAAACAAGGAACCAATAAATAGGCACAGTATAAAAATATTTGAGCACAACTAATAACATAGATAGTACCCTATAGGAACACCGAAAAAAGCTTTTCTGTTCTATCATGCATAAAATAAACAAAAATGTTGGTTTTGAACTAAAGAAACTTGAAAATGATTTACGATCAACCGTTAGAAAAATACAATATTCTATAAATTCTACCGAATGTTTGGCGTTAATATGTTTGTAGTTCGTTTTTTCAATTTTTCTCACTAAAGTTTTTTGGTGAACGTTTAGTTTATTAAAATTCAAAATAAACTTATTTTCCAAATTTATGCTGCAAATAAGGCCATATTTCGAATCCGAATGAATCATCAGTGCTTCTGTTGTTTATATAGGGATATATTGACTTTGTCAAAATGAATTTAGATGGAGATTGACTTTGTCAAAGTGAACTTAGATGGAAATTAGTTGTCAGTTTTCTTTATTAATCTCTATTATTTTCTTTATTAATCTTCTTTGGTCTCCTTTTCTTCATCGATAGCATCATATTCTTCTTTGTCACTATTTACAATGCTAGTTTTTATTACTTCTTTGTTTTCGTTGTTGGTTAAGTGCCGGGTTGAAAGTGAGATTGTCATTTTTTGTTGTATTTTTGGTTTATTGATGTCAATTATGACTGCTTCTACAATTTTAAAATGCGTGTAGTTGCTGTTCTGGTATATTACTTTGGTGTTACTGTCGAGGATTTCGTGGCTAATAGTGATTGAGTGTGTTGAGTCCAAATAAGATTTGATAGCACGGATAATAAGTTTATTTTGAATTTTAATAAACTAAACGTTCACTAAAAACTTTAGTGAGAAAAATTGAAAAAACGAACTTCAAACATATTAACGCCAAACATTCGGTAGAATTTATAGAATATTGTATAAATTGTATTGTATATATATATATATATATATATATATATTCATAAGCGTCTTTTGATAGGATATATTATATATAACCATCATTTTTAACAACTTGCATCGGCTAAAAATTCGTTAACGTTTATATTGGGTAAAAAATCTTGCACCGGATTAATACAAACCAAGGAAATCTATGAAATGAAAAAGTCGTTGGTACTCGCTTGCGCCGACCTGGCTTCGCATTAGATTAGATTAGATTATATCTCAACGCAACACCTATCTTTCTCGAGACATCGTTACGACACCGCGCCATCAACAACTTTTAAAAAACCTCGCGCTTTTAAAAATTCATAATAATAACATACAGATAACTTATTATTATATTGATTGATAGACGCATTACATAACCAACCACTGCAGAAGGACGAAACGTAAAAGAAAAGAACAGCTGATGAAGCCAACACGCCGAGCATCACGAAGAAAAGAAAGTGAAGAACTGTATATCTAATCTTATCAATTTAACTACATTCTACAAAAAATTTTTATTTTTACAAAATTAAAATTTTATCATTAATAAATTCGACAATTAAACTGTAAATAAATCAATCCGTGCTGAAAAAAAACATTCATATTGCAAGAGCGTCTCCTTGGATTTCTTGACTCAACTGAATTTGTAAATCACTCAATTTTTTCTTTAAAACGCTTAACGACGTCATGAGAATGTTTTCAGGTTTTAGGGAGCCACAGGATTCAATGTTCATGTAGAATTTGTGTGGTTTTGACTGATAGTTGAATGGAGCTTCATCTAAAATTAACATAAATTAAAAATATTATTATTTTTCAACAAAATTAGATTAAAACAAAAAATATTGTGGTGACTGAAGATAGTGGTAATGGCTTGAATAAGATAAATGTGGAGCTAATGGAAGAGTATCAAAGTAGTAAAAAAGTCAGAAAAGGCATTGGACATTCAAAGTTGTATTAAGAAAATTAACTTTCAAGTTTTTAACAATGATTTTAAAGTTAAAATTTCATTCAATTTTTTACTTACGGACGTTTTCTGGAAGTTCTGAAAATTCGCTTTTTGGCCTAAAAAAATAAGATTTAAAATTATGATATTAATAATTTTATTACAAAAATAAGTGTTACAATAATAATAATAATTATTATTATTAGTATTATAATTACAAAAATAAGAGTTGCATTAATTTTTCCAATATAAAAACATCAGTTGAATGATACAAACCATTCTTCAGGTTTAGGGTAGACAGTATGCTTGAACTCATTGTCAGGATCATATTCAAACGCCACTCCAGCAGTTGGATTCCATTTAGCATGCTCCTTTGCAAAACCTTTGATTGCAACTGCACGCAACTTTAATTCTTGTCCTTTTCTCAACTTGACTATAAGTATTTCTGTGATGAAAAAGAGATGAAAATATGAAGAACTGTTCAAAACATAATAATTTATTCATAAACGTTGACATTCATTCATAATATACCTTCATTGTCGCCATAGTCTCCGTCTTCATCTCTGTGTCTGGAAGTTGCCTAAAAAACAAATAAATAAAATAAAATAAGACAAAAAATTAGTAAATAAATACAATATATTTCAGAATGGAAAATGTAATAATATAATCTAAAATTAGAAGACTGCATCAACATACCGGGACAACTTTTGGATTGCTGCTGATCAAATGACCTGTGTGAACGTGTTTTGTTTGATCGTCTGTGCACCTGACATCGAGAGAAAATTCAACTGCACATTCGGGACAAAATTCTTCACAACTGCAATCCTAAAAAATTGTTGCATTCTTTTTAGCATCATGAAAATGTGACAGGCAATATTTAACAAAGCATGTGCTGCTGATCAAGCTTTTTTGTTTCATACTTTAGCAAAACATTTATAACATCTTTTCGATTTTTAAAATTTCGATCTGTGCAGATTGACAAATGTAAAAAAATTGGCAAACCCTCGGGTACTGCATCTTATCGACAACGTCGTCGGATGTCAGCGGTATCAATCCTATTCGCTGTGCTATGAATTCATCACACAGTACAGTTGAATTTGATTCAATTTGGATCCAATCGATTGCTTGGAACAATAAAGTTAAAATTAAAAATATTGAGCAATTTTATATTTAAAACACATTGAATAAACAATTGAGTCATTTAATGAGCTCAATAAACATTTCAATAGCAACAAACAAGGTTAATACATTGTTTGGTGAGAGACAATGGAGTTACGTGAAAATAATTATAAGTAACAATTGACGATAAATAAAAAAAAATATTCTGGTTCTGAAAAATGAAGTAATAAAATGTGGTTAAAATAGGTTTTGAAAAAATTGTATACAAACCCAGTGTTGGAGTTTCCGCAATGCATACTCTTCTAATTGAGTTGGCAACACTGAAAGAATGTTTAAAATTATAAAATTACGATAAAATTACAACACAGATTAGCAAATGAATCATAAATTTAAACATGTCAAAGCTTTTTATAACAGTAAAATTTCTTTAGTGCAACTATATAAAGTCACAAATATAAACTATAAATATACTACACCCATGTTTGCTCAATGGTGTTCATCAAGTCAAATATTAGATCAATTTACCAAATATTCTAATATATACATATGAACAAAAACGTATGTATTAACAATTAACAATTACAAATTAATTTTAACTACTTTAAATATTTGTGAACAGAGATGCATGTACTATATAATATGGTGTGATAGCTCAATGTTTAAAGGCACCTGGTCTTGCTATTGCGATGACTGGGTTTGAATACAAAGAGATCCCCGCCTATCATATGCAATGTGTATGATGCGTGGTGAACTGTTCACCAACCTTAAATCTGTATTCTCCAATACAAATTTGATATTTTCATCTGTCAACTCAGTAACTGAAACTGTGGGCTGGTTAGCATAAGGCATTTTCGGTGGGCTTGTACACTTTAAAAAATGTAGCCGTTAATAATGAAGAAAATGTTACTTAGTTAATTTGTATAAAATTATAAAAAAAAGTTTTGATTTTATAAACCAAATCATTCCCAAATGTCCAAGGTTCATTGGCACATTTCAACGCTTTTTTAGTTAAAAATTAATAAGATTTTAGTAATTTCTTACAAAATATAATTAATTTCATATATAATTATAACAGAACCATCTTATAAAAAATGTGCGACAATCAAAACACTAACTAAAAAAATAATCATTTATTAATTACATTTTTGCAGTTTCTACAGGTTCATCCGGGTAGCCGACTCCCGGTCAACCCAGCCGTCCATCCTTTCGAGGCTGGTAAATGGGTAGACGACGTAAGTTGTCGCATGTTGGCCGGCGAGGAGGCTCAGTGGTTCAAATGCGCGCTGAGTCAAACATCTCAATGGCTATCATATACTCAGCGTATATGATGCGGTGCTTGCGCGTGCACATAAAATACATGTGTACGTCGTGTGAAAAGAATAAACAGCCTTTGTGGCGAAAGATGGCTGCTTCATATCATTGGTTGAAGATATGAAGAACATAATCTATATATGCAACATTGTAAGTGGTTCTGCGTATGTTAGAGCTGCAATAATAAAGACTAATAAATAAAAAAAAACATTACTTATTACTATAAATGAATAAAAATAATTAATAAATACGCTTATTTAATTAAAACTGCTCACCTCACAACTTCGACGAAGCGAGCCTAAGAATTTCTCTTAAAAATATTTTAAGGCGGAAAAAATGACTCGCCGGCTTCACTTCCTTAGGTGTGTCCGTTGATATATATATAATACAAATGTCCATAGATATATATAATATTTACAGCCTACGTTTACAAAAATATTTACAACCATAGATACATATAATTTTTTTTTATTATTCTTTAAAAATCAGGATCTGACAGACGCAGAAACTGTAACAACATGCAAGGCAGTAGCACAAAATAAAAAAATTAAGTGAGTAAATAAATACAAAAGTGAGGAAGAAAAATGTTAAAACATGAAAAATAAAATATGTTAGAATAAAATAAATAATAATAATAAGAAAAATAAAAGAAAAGTAATTGACAATGAAATATAAAATGAAGTAACGGCAAATTGATAGACTAGATGATGACTTAGTGAGTTAGTGAGGTGATCGATGGATAAAGACTAGACCTGTGAGTGAAAGAGTTTTAATGAGTATTATTAATATTATGTTTGATGACTTATTAATAGACTAGATGATGACATAGTGAGTTAGTGAGGTGATCGATAAATAAAAGCTAGATCTGTGAGTGATAAAGTTTTAATGGGAATTAATATGTTTGATGGTGAGTTAATTGGTGGGTTAGTGAGGTGATAATAATTATATTCATGGGTATGTCTAATGACCACCAACACATTATATTTTTTTTTGCTTATTTTTGATATTAGATACATTTAAGATAAAATAAAGATACATTTAAAATATAATAGAAGACAGCCGTATATATATATATATATATATATATATATATATATATATATTATTACAAGTCAATTTGTGCAGCGCTAATTAAAAAAAAGATCTCAAAAGCGCTCCATAAAATAAATGAACAAACAAAACATTAATCAAACGAAGACAAAGAAATTGTTAATTCTGCAAAAATAAATGAGTCTTCAGCTCCTTTTTAAATAAAAACAATGATAGATCTGATCTTCTTAGAAACGCCGGTAGACTGTTCCAAACCACCGGTCCAGCAACAGCAATATTGCGTGATCCGGTCTGTAAATTCGTTGTCGGCACAACCAGGAGGTTCATGTCATTTGATCTCAACTGCGAACCCAACACATATGTTTTCCTGATGAACATGTCTGCCAAATACTGTGGTGCTAAACCATGTAATGACCGAAACGTTAAGACAGCAGTTTTGAAAATTATTCTTTCTTCAATTTTTAGCCAGTGTAGGTTATTCAAGATTGGAGTCATGTGATCAAACTTCAGATTTTTTGTGGCAAGTTTTGCAGCTCGATTTTGAATAGACTGAAGTACAGCTATTGACTTGTCAGGTATTTTAAAGTGTAAACTGTCACAATAATCTACTCTGGATGTAATAAAAGCATGTACCAATGTTTCCATGGCAGATCTGTTCAAATAGTGTCGAATCTTGTACAATTTTCTGAAATGCATCATACTTGCAACTGATAGGGACTTTATTTGATTTTTCATTGAGAGCCTGCTATCCAACCATACCCTCAAATTCAAAGTTGTAGAAGCAAATGATACTTCAACGTCACCAACTTCAACCGAGTTTATATTAAGTCTTGACAACTGCTACCATGTACCGACAGAAAGCATCTGAGTTTTACCCCGGTTCAACCCCAAGGAATTGCTCAACATCCAGCGTTCAATCTCTATCAAACAACCAACAAGTTTATCAATCACGGGCTGAAATGTCTCTGGATGATCTGTAGCAACTATCTGTATGTCATCTGCATACGCATGACCAACAAATCCATGCGACATTATTATTTTAATTATATCCGATGTAAAGAGTAAAAACAAAACTGGTCCTAGCACTAGTCCCTGAGGAACACCCGCTGTTACCCCTTTGACAGCCGATAAGACTTTTCTAAACAAAACTTGCTGAGTTCTACCCGTTATATACAATTCAAACCAGGCGAGTACCATTTCTGCAACTCCAAAATTATTCTGCAGTTTTACCAGAGGCTAGTTATGACATGTTTTCGACATGTCTTCCGCTTTTGACACAGTCAAAAGCGGAAGACATGTCGAAAAAGGAGAGTAATGATATCTTCCGATCATCCATGCCTGCAAACATGTTTGACAATACATGAAGCAATGCAGTTTCAGTTGAATGGTAGCATTTGTAGGCCGATTGGTTGAGTGGCATTAAATTGATCGTCGTTAGATAATTCAACAAGAAATCAAGAACAACACGCTCCAAAACCTTTGAAACAAAAGAAAGGTTTGATATTGGTCTGTAATTACTCACCTCATTTGCATCTGAGTTAGCTTTTTTTAAAATCGGTTGAATTATCGCGTGCTTACAGTTAGAAGGAAATTTACCAACGCGTAAACAAAGGTTTAGAAAACTCGTCAGAAAAGAGACAAATGAGTCCAAGTATCTTTTCAAGATATGCGTGGGGATTGTGTCCAAACTGCACGTTTTCGTTGGTGATTTAAGTACCGTTTCCCTCAACTGAGTTTCAGTAACCGTACATTTATCCAGCATCGAGACTACTTGAAGCGGAAATTCAGAATGTGCATTTGTTGTTTCCTAGCAATTTTATTTTCAAAAAATTGTAATATCTGATCAGCGTTTAAAGCATTGTCATCATTAAATGAATCGTTTGCCGAAATTTTACCTAACATTTTATTGGCAACATCCCAAAGATTTCTTTTATTTTTGTTACTACTTACGATATTGTTCCAATAATGCGTACGCTTGTCAGAAAAAAGTCTGTTTTTAGCCAACAATGAGAGTGCCCATCTTTTTTTCCGCCCACTTTCCGGACAAATTCTTTCCATCTTCCTACAGAATCGCTTTGCACGTCTACACTCACCATCAAACCAAGGTGCAGCATTTGTCTGCCTACGATAAATCACCCGCATAGGCACTTTGTCAGAAATTTGTTCAATTTCACCACTAAACACAGCAAATTCATAATCCACATCATCAGATTGACTATTGTTTGCCACAGGAAAGTTTGCTAGTGCTTCAACAAAACATTTTTCGTTCAGATCTTTCCATGGTCTGATACATGCTTTCACCAATTTTGGTCGAACTTGATTCAACGCCACTCTCACACCTACGTAACTGTCATCTAAGTATACCGAACATGGGTCAATCTTAGTATCAAGAATTGGAAAATCATGTGAAATAATTACTAGGTCTAACGTACCTCACGACACATGCGTTTGTTGATTAACACGATTGACCAACTGGACCAACTCATGTAGTCGTAGAGTGAAAGGACTATCCCTCTTTTCAGCGTGAATGTTAAAACCACCCATAAGTACGACATGTGCCTCCGACATTGTAATAAACTCTAACATAAAAATCATCTCTTCAAAGAATAATGAAGTCGTCTGTTCCGAGCCAGGTCTGTAGAGAGCAATTAAACAGAACTTATCAATTCCAATCTTCAATCTGATGGCCAGCGCTTCAAACTTGGAAAACAAAGGTAGATTTATTTTTTTATACTTAAAATCACATCAAAAATAAATTACCAAACCCCCGTGACCAGGGTCATGTGGTCTGACAAAATCTACAATGAAAAACCAGGTGGCATAGCTAATATCTAACGGAAATATTACCTTTGATCCCGTGCCATGTTTCACACAGAACTGGTATGTCGAGTCCATCATAAATCATTCCATAGACATCATCAACCTTATTGTTGATCGACCTGACATTCAACAGACAAATCCTAACCGTATTATATATTATATATATATATATTAATATGTTTGATGGTGAGTTAGTTGGTGAGTTAGTGAGGTGATAATATTTATATCCATGGGTATGTCTAATGACCACCAACACATTATATTTTTTATGCTTATTTTTGATATTAGATACACTTAAGATAAAATAAAGATATATTTAAAATATAATAGAAGACAACCCGTATATATATATATATATATATATATATATATATGTTTATATATATATATATATGTATGTATACAGAATACCAGAAAACACATATACAAAAAAATAGT